>NC_053024.1:84759114-84872497 GCF_003073215.2 Triticum urartu
AAATAGTCTTGATCGCGAGGGTGCGAGATTGCTGAGTCCCCATGACTCACAGATTACTTCCAAACCATATGCAGGAACCGATGATACCGTTCTAGACGATGCGCTTGAGCTCAAGTGGGAGTTCGACGAAGACTCTCGCCGTTACTATGTGTCTTTCCCAGATGATCAGTAATGGTTCCTAGTAGGGGCGATCGGGGACTTTGTCGCATGTGGGGGTTGATATTTATTTTGGTACCATAGTCGGACCATGAGTGTATTGGATGATTGAAATGTTATTCATATATTTGTGTGACGTGGCGAGTGTAAGCCAACTATGTATCTTTTCCCCTTTTATTTATTTACATGGGTTGTTGTGAAGATTACCTTACTTGCGACATTTCTTTCAATGCGGTTATGCCTCTAAGTCGTGCTTCGACACGTAGGAGATATAGCCACATCGAGGGCGTTACAGCTAGGCGGGTTATTCTCAAGAGGAGTGGACTCCGCTCCTCACTCACGAGAAAATGGCTGGTCACCGGGATGCCCAGTCCCATGCTCAAATCAAATCAAAATAATTGCAAACAAAACTCCCCCAGGATTGTTGTTAGTTGGAGGCACCCATTGTTTCGGACAAGCCATGGATTGATGCTTGTTGGTGGTGGGGGAGTATAAACTTTACCATTCTGCTTGGGAACCGCCTATAATATGTGTAGCATGGAAGATATCGAGATCTCTTGGTTGTTATGTTGACAATGAAAGTATACTGCTCAAAATATTATTCATCTCTATTTCAAAACCGAGCTCTCGCACCTCTACAAATCCCTGCTTCCCTTTGCGAAGGTCCTATCCATTTACTTTTATGTTGAGTCATCACCCTCTTATTAAAAAGCACCAGTTGGCACTACAACAAAAATACACTTTCGTGATGATATGTGTTTGTCACAGTAGGTCGCGTTTTTTGTCATGCATGTACATCCATGATGATTTTATGACAGAATCAAGATAGTCATACCTGTGCTGTCGTAGAAGTGTTCCATGACATTACCAAAATTATCATCATGGAAGTGTCCACTTCCATGACGATAAATCGCGCGTCATAGAAGTGCTTTCGTCAAGGGTGACCGACACGTGGCATCCACCGTAACGGAACGCCGTTAAGCTGTTGGGTCGGGTTTTGGATCTGATAACCCATTAGCAGCCCGACCAATGGGGATTTTCCACGTGTAAAATCATCATTGGCTGGAGGAGACACGTGTCAGGTCCGCGTTGGCATAGGTGTCACTCATCCAATGGGCGAGACGCACCTATGATATGTTGACACGTGGACCGGCCCATCAAGTTTAAATGGGCCGGCCCAATTGAAGGCCCGCAAGATTTTGCGGACCATAATGGGCCGGCCCAGCTAAAGGCCCACGAGATTTTGTGGACCATAATGGGCTGGCCTAGCTAAAGGCCCACAAGATTTTGCGGGCCATAATGGGCCGGCCCAGGTAAAGGCCCACAAGATTTGTGTGCCATAATGGGCCGGCCCAGGTAAAGGCCCACAAGATTCTTGCGGATCATAATGGGCCGGCCCAGCTAAAGGCCCACGAGATTTCACCAACATTAATGGGTCGGCCCAGCTGTAGGCCCACAAGATTTTGAGGACCCTAGTAGGCCAGCCCATTAACTAGATGCCATGTTTTGGGCCAAATGCCGGCCCATATTTGATCCGGTCCATTAATGGCCTGCCACGCTCCGGGCCTAATAGTGGCCCATATGAGATCCGGCCCGTTAAAAGCCTACCACGTTCTGGGCCAAATTACGGCCCAGATTTGGTCTGGCCCTTTAAGAGGCTTTGGGCTCAATTATGGCCCATATCAGATTCGGCCCGTCAACTAGACACTATGCTTTTGGGCCCACTTGCTAAAGGCCCAGTTAGTAATTCGGCCCCATATTAGTTTTGGCCTGTTAAGGGCCCATTTAACATTTCGTCCCTATAGTAATTTCGGCCTGTTAAAAGCCCGTCATATAGTTGGGCCTAACTACGGCTCGGTTTGCATACGGCCTGCTCACAGCCGATATCTGATTGGGCCAAACAAGGATCGAGACAATTTTGGCCCGTTAAAAGCACGTGATTTGATTCGCACAATCATGGGTCAGGGTTCATTTCGGGCTGCTGCCGGTCCATGAGCTGTTCGGCACGTTTCAGGCACAACCTACATCGTGATTTCATGACGGCCCGATTATGTACCATAATTTTACGGTTTGGCCGGTTTACTGCGAAGACAGGATATATATACAGTAAAATAACTGCAGCACCGTGAATAAGAAAAAACCTAGACTATACAATAAAGAAATTACAGCATATTACATCCACTGGGCATCAAAGTTTGCCACTATGATAATAAAGCACAAGCAGACATCAGATTACATACACTGGGCATCAAAGATTGCCACCAGTGCAAATAAACACGCCGACAAAATAATATACAAAACCGACAGCACTTCAATAGAGTTCAAGAAAGGTTAGCCCTGTTGGGGAGCTGCAGCGCAAGAAGCTGAGCAAGATGATGAGACTGCGCTTGTTCAACACTTATATCTTCCTCACTCTGAAAGATAAACAAGCAGACAGATGACAGGTTTTTCACATAAAAGTATCAGTGCTGAGAATTCATCACATTTCTTACTAACGAATAAAGTGACACAGTTTAAAATTGCATTAACACAATATGGTATTGTTCAGGTCAAGACATGGCAGGAAATGACATTGTGAAGGAGTTGGCAGCTTCACGACACCACTGGATTACAGATCAAGAACTCATAAGTATCAATGGTTAGTGTGCTGTCAATTTATACCATTTCAGATTGGCAAATAAAGAGACGGTTTAAATAATAGTAGAATGATATGACATTGTTCATAGTTAAGACATTGCAGAATATGACATTGTGCTGTAGTGGGTAGATTCACCACACCACTGGGATTACGGCTGAAGAACAAAAGCATACATGCAGTGCAAAAGAAGATCACTTGCTCTGTATAGTTTAATTTACATGGTATGAAGAAGGAACTTGGTTGTACAACTAAAAACTTAAATTGAGAAAGGACAAACTTTTGTTTATGAACTACATAATAAACTTTAAACAAGCAATTTGATGCAAACACCAAAAATAAACAGCTGTTGCAGTCATGCCTAACCAAATATATACAACAAAGTTTGAAGGCTTGAGATGGACAAACTTACATTATTGGTGAAGACAGACTCTATAAAGGCCTTGTCCATGCCTATGGGGGGGCAATTCAAGAAGTTTACCACAGAATCTTCTTCAAAAGCATTGCCTTTATTCTACATTTTGTTAAGAGCAAATATAGATGTGATAATATACGAAAAAATGTTGAATATTTAAGATAAGATGAGGAGTGATGCTACATAACCAAGTAGCTATAAATATAAGTGCAGCGATAAAGGCAAAAGGTACAGCCAAGAGCAATGCACAGCTAAACTTCTTCAGTATCAACCTTATGGTAAGAGTAAATATAGATCTGATGTGTAGAAAATAGAGGGCAAAGGAAAATAAGATGCAGAGTGATGGTACATGAACAACTACCTGTCATTATAAGTACACTGATAAAGGACAACATGTACTTACAAGAACAATGCAGAGCTAAAAAAACATTGGCATTGGATATATTCTACACTAATGTAACCATTCATACAGATCAGATAATTTGGAGCGAACAACTGATAAGCAAGCTACCATGCATACTGCTATCACATAATGAACCAGGTATGTATGCAAGTACAGTGATACAGGACAACAGGTACTAACAAGAGCAAAGCAGCGGGCAGCATATTTGCGATATCATGTCGTTCTTGTCAAACCAGAATTCTTCTTCGAGCAGATTTCCTGCAAAAAAGATCCATAAGGCACATGCGGAAAAGTAGAAGTTCAATTTGTCATGTGATTTCATAGACAATACCTCATCCTGGGAACGATACCAATGCATAACAAGGTTTTTCCATTCAATGTCTTCTAAATTTAGCACAGGAGACTTCACCATAAATTCGTTTATAGACTTGCCATCAAAGTGTGATTTCCTCAGGTAACACCGATATTGCTGCAATGCTTCCTTGAAAAGGACAAGCAAGCTTTGCTCGTCATGACTATCCAGATTGACCCTCGCCTAGTTACAACAATGTAATGCAAATCATTGATGTGTTCAATCAGCAGAAAACAGGAAAATAATAACCATGAATAATAGCACTTACACGTAAGTTGGACAGGAAGATGTGAAAATGGTGTTTGTCTTCACAATAATCTTCCCATGATGGGAATATATGCACGTAGTCCCTAACAACATTGAAAGCATTGTCTTTTAAACTGGGAATAAATGGAATGGGGTTCCAATCTGCAGGAATTGGTCGTCTCTGCAGTTGGGATAGGTCTTCGGCTGGTGGACTTGCTGTACTTTTTGCCGGAGTGGGATTTTTCTGTGGTACAGCTGGTGCTATGGCAAATGAAATCGGTATACCTTTTGCTAGAGTGCAGGTCCTGTGTGGTGGGGCTAGTGGTGTGGCCAGTGAAGTATGGGTACAGTCTGCTGGAGTCGGTCCTACGTTTTGTGTCACTGGTTGTACAACCAATATAACTGGGGTGCTGTCTGATTTCTCCGGCACCACCACGTTTTTCAAGGACTTTGCTGGTGCTCCTTCAGGTTCGGCAATCACCCTCTTCCTTTTTGATGTCTGATGCACAAGAACAACATTTGAGTGGAAAAACATGGTATGATGACAGATGGAATATGTATTGATAATGGATGGGCATGGCATCTCGACATATATGATGAGTAAACTAAGCAGATGGCTATGCAACAAAGTAGAAGAAATGCAAGACAACATATGCAAGATACCCGCAATCAATAAAACATTGCCAAATTAGAATAGGCACCTTGATGGGTGAACAGGACAGGCCATCTGCCTTTGACTCCTCGAGGTTAGAATAGTCATTAGGATCATA
Source organism: Triticum urartu (assembly GCF_003073215.2). Lineage (NCBI taxonomy): Eukaryota > Viridiplantae > Streptophyta > Magnoliopsida > Poales > Poaceae > Triticum > Triticum urartu. The sequence goes on from NC_053024.1 coordinate 84,764,092, forward strand.
TTCTGAACAAGAGTCAACAGGTGGGGAGCGTATGAGTTTCATTGCATCTAGAATGGCACTCAATGCCTTGGTGCCAATTTTGTAAGTCATTGCAGTGTTTAGCTTCAAGAGTGGACTGCTGCTAGTGCGACACAAAGCAGCTACACAGATCATAGTGTAGATATAATGGGAAAACCTTAAGCATCAGAGTAAAATCAGCAAAGTGGAACTTGCTGGAATATATGTGCTAGTATTTCCGGTACAGCTAGAAAGGCTTCGGATACCAGCTCTCTTCAAGTGAAGGTGCGGTACTGTTAATATCAGTGTAACTCTCAAAGGCGACACAGCTCCCCGCATTTCCTTGCTATTCTTATAGGATTCAAGTGGGCAGGCCACTACAAATCCTATTCCTATGTTTACAAGATCCTACGAATCAAAGAGGCTCAAAGTGTCCATCACAACCGACCGTATAGACCTCTACACTGCAAATCTCCCTGCTCATCTTCAGTACAAGGAACATACTGTACTACTATCATACTCCCTCCGTTCCAAAATATAAGTCTTGGTAGAGATTTCCACTATGGATCACATACAGATGTATCCAAATACATTTTAGAGTGTAGATTCACTCATTTTGCTCCATATGTAATCCATGGTGGAATCTATACAAAGACTTGTATTTAGGAATGGAGAGAGTACATATTAAAGAAGAACAGAAGAGGAACATGGTAAAGAAGAGCAAGCAGATTTTGGATAATAAAATGTTGGTTGCCCAGTGCCCACACATGATGAACCAGAGCGCATTAAGAATGCAACTCCCATCTGTCTCTCGGCCATTTCAGGCGGTTGGATGAAAGATCCTACGTCTCCTAACCCTTCTTCTTCCTCATCTCTGATTCTTCCCATACAGAACACCGCACGGGCCGCCGGTCGGACCACCGGCCCGCACCGCCTGTGTTCCTCCACCACCCCCACCCCCAGCCCCGCCCCAACCCCCACCCACATCGATTTTTCTTCGTTCGGCGAGCGGCGAGGCCCCACAACCACCCGAGCCCCTTCGATCGCACCGGCGAACTCTGGCGAGCTCTGAAAAATCGACTGACCCAATTTTGCAATTTAGTCTACTGTGATTTAACTAGTGTGGAATATAAAAGGGGAAAACCATAAGCATTGGGAGTATAGTGTTGAGCGTGCCATGGCGGATCTGAAGGTGCAAACCGGACAAAGGCAACTTCGCAACCAAGACAAGAAATCAGAGTAAAGTAGTGGCGATCTATTTTCTTGCTACGATAAATAAGTTGAGCAGATACGAAAGAGTACCGCCTCAGGTGCGGCGCCGTGTACGCATCTGCTGAGAATTTGATGGTGCTGCGGTAGTGATGGCTATCGGCGGTGTGGAAGCAGATCTAGGAGGGTAGACGGTGGCGGCGAGGCGTGGTGTACGAGACGGTCGTAGGAGTGGCGCCGGCAAGGTGGATGACGGCGGGGATGAAGCGAGAGGACGGGATGCAAGGATCCCGGTCCGAAGCCGTGGATGAGACAGGTCGATCTCTTGTAATGGACGGCGGCGTCGGGGTATCAGCTCCAGCATGGTGGAGGAGGACGGCAGTGGATGGGGTGGCGGACGGTGGCGGACGGAGGAGGGTGGGGTGGAGAGGGTGTTTTGGCGCCCACAGAGTATGAATGGGGAAAAGGGAGGTAGAGAGGAAGGGGGAACCATGTATTCAGGGCGCGCTTGTCTCAAATGCGAGGAAATTTACAAACTTAGCCCCCGTTTCAAATTTCTACTACATCACAACAACATTAGTCGGTTGGGGATAGGACGGTAATCTCGCATACACCGAATATTTGCTGACGAGAGTTTGTTTTTGGCGCCCACCGTGTATGAATATGAATCGGGGAGGGAGTCGATTTCGGCCGAGGACACACTGTGTTTTGGCGCCCACCATGTATGAATCTGGGTGAGAGGCGGTTATGTCATGTTTGGGTGAAATTAGAAACCTACCCCTATCGAAACCTATAGAAATCCAACAGATAAGCTTTGCGTGGCAGGGATAGGCAGTAGTGATTTCCATCTCGCAGATTTTGGTTTCGGGCGGTTACTGCGACTTTTCCCGCTTCGTTCAAATTTTGCAGAGTGCATGTTTACCATGCCAACTCAATTCGAATCCCGTTTGTATTCTATTTTTTTCGGGCGGGATCCATTTTCAATTGGAATTACATTCTATATACATCATTTTTTATATATACTTTCAAAATCACAACACCATTTATACATAAATATGGTTTACAAATGGCATGATCTCAGATTCATAAGGTTGTATCCATCAATTTGGATTTTCAAATATTCGAAACCACTTTATGTTGAAATCCAATGTATGCATTCCTAGCTAACTGTCTCCAATTAATGTGTGTTTCATGCGGGTTTTTTTTTACTTCGCAAACATGTATAATGTGTTTCACACATGCAACATATAGTGTAATCTCGTTTAGACATTAATTGCATATAAACCATGCATTGTTTGTAATTGAAGAATATATGGATCACCAATATTGATCAACTATATAACATTACACGTGTGCCCAAATTCAAATGAATATGCATGTTTGATACACCAATTTGCGTTATGATAGTATCGATGTTGTGATCTCCAGTTTAAATATTTGAATCCCCTTTAATCCAGATATTCGTCTCATATAGCTATCACTCATGCTTATATAGGACTATCTCTCTGGACCTATACGCGTTCATCGTCTCTCAGGTATGTCTCGTGCTACTTGTATGTCGACAATGATCTTTTATCTTCATAACACACTGACGGTACTCTCTCCCTCGACCTTCATCACTCTATCTATATCTAAGTATATCTCGCTCCCTGCTATGTGTCTCTAACTATGATTCTCCATGTGGAATCTCTTTCTCTCACACAAACACAAAACTTTGTCTCCCGGGGTCTCATTTCTCTCTACTATTCCCATGTGTGCCACTCGCACACCCCTCATACAGAGATGTCTTTCGCTCCTTAGATATGAGAACCTACGACTCTTCCTCTTCAATACCTCTTTCTCACACACAAACACAAACTCTGTCTCCCAGGGTCTCATATTTATCCATTGTTCTCTTGTATGTCGCTGACACACACACCCTCTCTCCCTAGAGATATCTTGCGTTCCCTCGTATGTCTCTCTAGCTATCACTCTCGTTGTGAAATATCTTTCTCTCTCGCAGACACAAAACTCCGTCTCTCTGGATCTCATTTCTCTCTGATATCTGTTTGTATGTGACTCACATGCACCCTCTCTCTATCTCTCTCACACCCACACACATAACCCAGCCTTCTGATCCACTCGACTCCTATCTCTAATGCACACTGGCTAGCATCTTTATCTTTCTATTTATCTGTTTCTCCATCAACCTTCTTTCTCGCCCTCACTCTTGATTCCTATCACGCACACTACATATGTTTCTCTCTACATGCAGTCAAGTGCCCTCTCACACACATATATAACTTCACCCTTTGAACCACCCGACGGTCATCTCCAACACCCAAACTAGCAGATGTACCTCTAGCTAGCATCTCCATCTCTGTATATATGTGTAGTTTCTCCATCAACATTTCTTTCTCGCACGGAGTCTTGCTTCCTATCACCCACACTAGATATGTCTCTCCATACATATGCATTTATAGGTTGGTCTTTTTTGCACAATCGTTGCGCCTCACTCCCTCCGCTCGCCATAGATGCATGCTCCAGCCCACGCCACTATCTCTTAAAGACAAAAACACATGCTCAATTGTCGGGCCTTCTTCCCTGCATTCTCACATGCATGCATATTGTCATACCGATCCGTCTCTCCCATGTCGTTGATCTTATGACTTGTGTCTTCTTTCTTTTATCTCGATCGTGCACGCGCGCACACACACATCCCACGTATACATGTATACCTCTCACACATGCACGTTCAAGGTCTCTATGTCTCCATACGTAGTTAATTACCCTCAATCCTAACGCCACATCGAATCATTCTCCTCTTTTGTGCACATAACTTCCGCCTGGATGGGTAAAACACACACTCACACTTAACAATCTCCTTCTAGCTACCCCCCACCTCTCACTCTTCCCCTATATCCCCGAAACCAATAAGACCATCCCTTTGTTTAATTCCCGCCTACATGCACCATTGATATATAGTAGTCATCCTCGGTGTCTCTCGAACAAACATGTTCTCTCGATGTCGACTCCTCTCACGCGCACACACCTTCTCTTCCCTCTTTATGGGCATTTTCTCTCTCGCACCCCATCGTTGGTGGCCTCTGCCATACACATCACCTCTCTATGATGAAGCCATGCACACTTAAATTACATCCGCCATAGAGGACCCCGCGAAACACACACACACGCACACACACACACACACGCACGCACGCACCCCCCCCCCACACACACACTAAGACTCCATCTCTTTCTCTCTCACACACACAAACACACACACACACACACGCACGCACGCATGCACGCACCCCCCCACACACACACGCACTAAGACTCCATCTCTCTCTCTCACACACACACATACAAACTAAGACTCCATCTCTCTCTCTCCTCTCTCTCTCTCTTTCACACACACGCACACACACACACACTAAGACTCCATCTCACACACACATGCTCTAGGCGGAGCATTTGTTCCTACCACCCTTCATCCAACCTTACCCGTATGATAAACAATCACCTTTATTTACTTGCATAACATGGACAAATTCCACTTTACTTTAGTAGTCAGCAAAATTATCATCTGTACCCTTATAAAAAAATGAGTTGGCGGTGATGGGGTGCCTGCCATCTTGTAATACAGACCGTATGATCTATATCTGAGGATAGAAAGCAAACTATGATAATTTTACAAAAGATACCCACACCTCTCTCCACATCATTATCTCCCGCAACCTCATTGCTCAACAATTAAAAAAGGAATAAGTCTCTGGAACAATCTAGCATGCATGGTGGCCGCTGCCGCCTGCCGGCACCGTCCATCCCCATGCCTCCGCTCATTCCGACCACCAGTCACCACCACGCTCCACTCCTCCTCGCCCTATCTCTCACCTTTCATTTTTTCGATGACATTCTCGAGATACCAGTTTTCCGATAAAATTCTCGAGATATCATTAGTTTTTACACATGGGATTACTCCTGCATGGGTCAATCACAACAGGTGTTTTGTAAAAAAATGCATGTTGATGTTCCCTGCAATGCACGAGAATCTTGCTTGTAATTACATAACGCAAATCACGAGAAGGAAGTGACATTTTTTGACACAACCAAGTTAACATGGCCACGTAAATCACTAGCTAAAGTAAATACCATTATACTTATATCCCGATACAAAAGGTTGAGTACATGTCTGAAGAGTAGAGTCGCACACACGCACTCTTTCTCTTAGAATCTCTCTCACACACACACACCAGTTACGTGACACCCACTTAGGTAGACACGTATGTTACAATTTGTGCACCCGCGGGTACACGTGATGCTGCGCATTTATTTAAGCCGGAAGGCGAACCCAAACAGTAGTTGCATTCATTCCCCTCCCGCCGCCTCTTCTCTGGTCATCGTCGCCCGGTAGTCATGGGCCGGCCGAAGGTAACAACATACGCCATACTCCCGCCGGAGCGGCGCTTTAATATGGAAATTTTAGTGGTCATGCATGCATCTTTTTGTGCTAGCACTCCTATATAAGGGTTGACCGGTCGCTTCCCGCGGACGTGTGCGGGCGGTGGAAGAGGAAGGAGAAGGGAAGCGGGCTGTGGAGTAATGTTTTTTACCACAATTTCTTAGGAAACTGACTGCATTAATTGAGTTGTTTTGCAAACTACCAGTACTACACCTGAAACGGTTCAAAACCTATACTCCCTTGCCAGCACGCGCTTCCCGCATGAAAGGGTCAGCGGATTAGCATGCCGCGGTGAATATGTACCCGGGCCCTGTACACACCGCCCGTCACACCCTGGGAATTGGTTTCGCCCGAAGCATCGGACCAATGATCATCCATGACGCCAGTGCCGTATTAATGCCCGGCCAAAGCGGATGCGACCTCTTACTGGCGCCGGCTTTGAAGTGGCGCGACGGCCGAGAGAGCGCCGCTTCCCGGTGCACGCGACTGCTCCGCGTCGAGACTGGCCATAGGCCCTGTTTGGATCCATGGGTTAGAGTTAGTTTGAGCTAGTTGGGGCTCAAATAGCCCTAAAGTATCCAAGCATGAGGGTTTAAATTGGAGCAAGTTGCACCGAACCCACCAAAGAAACTATCCCACCCAAGAGGTGCTAATTGGAGATAGTTCTCATTGGGACCACTGAAAAATCACTTTTCTCTCTCCATGAAGTGCATTTATTGTCAATCTAACCCTGTCACCCAAACACCTCTTTGGCTACAGTTAGTTCAGGGTTAGTCATGAGTTAGTCTAACTTGTAGCTAAGTTAGAGTATCAAATAGGAGCAGTATAGGACATGCAAGTTGCTCAAAGCATACAGGCAAATTCGTACGTGAAAGGATTTTTTCTTTTTGAAAACAGAACGTGAAAGGAATTTTTTTAGAATGCCCTTGGCATGTCGCTAACATGTGATAGTTAACCGACCTCAATAGACGGCAGAAACGCCAGCCCGCCGCACTTTGATAGAGACGAGGAGCGAGAAGCGATACGGGCTGCTGGATTACTAGAGATAGGAGTCACACGGAAGCCAAGAAATATGGTGATAGCGTGGGTTAGCCATGTACTAGTATGATGTAACTACACTGGGCTGCCGTGTTTCATACTCTTCCAGTCCACTGTGGAGATGATTGGTTAATTTTATATCGCTGAATAATATTAAATATTATGAGTGCAGACGCTCCACAACGAGGTTCCTTGCTCCTTCTTGGTCGTCCGAAATCTATGTTCTTCCACTCTTTTTTTACGCGAGCTTTGTTCATCCTTTTGCCAACACGCGAGACAGCTAGCATCAAGGTGCACGTGTTATGCAAGGATCGTTCCATCTATATGAAGAACACGTGGGACTGGAACTACGAGACGGACATGTACGCAGGAGTGGACGTACGAACCTGAGTAATGTAGCATAGTAAGTGAAGTAGAAAGGCACAAATGGTATGAATGTGCGTGGCATATAGGGTGTGTTTGGTTGCGTTCTCGTCTCAGCATAGTTGTTCCCTCTTCATGCATGCTCTCTTCATGCATGCTTCTAATGTATTTGTGCTAAACTAGTGTGGACTCATGCACCCTCCATACACTCTACCAAACACCCCAAAGTAGGTCGAGAAGGGAACTCTTGGGCGGCATTTGTCTCTTACTACGTACTACCACTAAATGTTGTACGTGCAATGCACGGTGATGTTATGGAGTACGTGCCTAAGCACTCTACTACTACTATATTAGTTGGAGGCACATATTAACTTTTATATTTGTTTACGTGTATGCCCCGAGACCTTCCAACTAGACGTGTCTTTCTCTCCAGGTCGCACTTTGTATCGTTCATACCACTATGTACTACTACGTGTGGTCTCCGACCCAGAAGTGGAGACGCTCTACCATGCTGTTTTTTTACGCTGGGCTCTACCACGCTGTTCATGTCCCACTCCTTTCGCTGACGTGTGGGACATCCAGCACGTGTCGTGTTTGGCACCCTTCGTTGTAAGAGTTGAAATGCTAGCATTCATCAGAAATAAAAAATAATTATAAATCGGCAGTGATACTATTTTTTTGCGAACCAATCCACGGTGATACTATACCACGCGGTTTCCTTGCTCCTCGATATCAGAAAGGATACTTCTGTTCGCCAACATGTGGGACGTCGACCATCCTGGTCCACTTTCCATGCACGCAGAACTCCAAGGGAGAGTCACCCAAGTCGTCGCGCCACAGTAACAATGACTAATGAGCCGTCAAATCACAGGCCCACTTCCCACTTTGAAGTTGCTCGGACGAAGGAACCATCATGACTTCGTTGAATTCCGCTTCTTGAAGAAAACTACTGTACCAGCAGTACTGCTAGCTACAGTAGTTACTCCAACAAAGGCCTCCTTTCATTCAGAGGATAGGAATATGAAAATCATAGGAAGTGAGATGACATGCATCTCAATTCCTATAGAGAAAGAGATGCCATTTGATGCTTAGGATAGGAATTTTTCCATTTAGTCTAGGCTAATGTACTGGTAATTTGCTCTAAAAACTATAGTAGTAACTAGTAGTATAGGTACATGCTCGTACTCAGATATAGACACACACACACTAACTACTAGTACTACTACTTCTCACATGCTGGCCAGACGCCGTCGTTCTCCTTCCTGGCTTTGTTGGCGACACCCCACTATGCATGGATCTCTGCCGACCTCTCCACAGCAGTGCGTGCATCCTTTTCTTTCTTGCAGCGGTGGGCCTCTCTTTTCTTGAGTGCTTTCTGACTTTTCTGCTCCCTCTGTGCGGCTTTGGCCGCCTCTTGCTCTACCGCCCATTTGGCCTTGGCATCTTCAAATTCCTCCCACATAGTTGTGAGGTCGCGAGCGGCGATGAACTCGGCACGACGGGATGCCATCGCTTCCCTACCATTTTGTGTGTGGTCGTGGGTGGCGAGGAACTCAGCGTGGCGGGATGCCATGCTGCCTTACCGGTTAGTGTGCGGCGCGGTGGCATGAACGACGCTTGGTGAGAGCTCTGGGGTGGAGTGGCCGGACAATCGTATAGTGCATCGGTTTGTCAAGAGCTCAAGGACAGAAGACGAAGAAAATTTGGATTCCCCTTCAATCCTGGTCATTTATTACCGAGTAAAATGCATTGGCGGTCATCGAACTTGTCTTGATAGCTCACTTTTGGTCATTGTATACGAGATATGGTGATTATACGGTCACTGGCTCAGCGTATAGCTCCGTATTTGTCTGGTTGACCAGTCAAGCAGTCCGCATGCGCCTCATCAGCTCGTGTTCTTTATCTATCTATGCGGGCCTACCTGTCAATGGAGAAAGAAATACTGTAAAAACCAAAATTATGTGTATGTGGGGAATCAAACCACGTACTCGTCGCTGCAACGCACCCTCGTCAGCCAAATGAAAATGAAATACTTCGCGTCAGGCACTCATGCTCACGCTGTCAAAGCATGCTAATGCATGCACGTCGCCCTCTAAATCAAAGTCCTTCTCATGGCGCAACGCAAACGGCGAGCCCATCACCTGCGCGCCCCAGCGGTGCCTGACATTACTGTTTAGACGTTTGATGGAGGCCTACGCGAACGCCGAGCATGTATTCACCTGGCTCAACACCAACAGTCATACTTGGACCGCCTTGCTCCTGTATATCGTCCATCACAACGACAATCTATAAAACGGCCTAAGCTAGAAGGGTACTATGGTAGTATGATATGGAGTATGTACTATCGTGAGCGACCGATCTTAGTGCCACTGCACGCCGAAACCCCTTGCATCGCTAGCGCGCGCTTCCCGCCTGAAACGGTCACTGTCTCTGCAGAATGTCAATGCCGCATTCACCGGACTTAACTGCAGGTGCAATTGGTGTGTCACTGACATGCGGGCCAGATGCTCGTTGGGCCCACATGTCAGTAACCCAAACGCATCTGCAGTTAAGTCACTGAAGCAGCGTCCGCATTCACGCCCGACGAACCTACTCAGGCGCCAGTTCTCCATCCGTCTGCCGCGGCTATTGCCATTCGCCCACTATATTAACTTGAGCCCCATCTCCCAACCATAGCCAAAGACCCACACTTATTCTCCTCCGGTCCCTTCCTTCTGTCGGCACCACTTCAACCATGGCCTCCTGGCGCTCCGAAGCTCTCTTGGACGTACTGTCGCAGGAGCAGACGAGGGACATCGGCGGCTCCGCTCCGGCCGCGCGCCAAAGCTCTCTTTGACGTACTGTCGCAGGAGCAAATGAAAGAGATCGCCGCCACCCCCCCCCCCATCCGCCCTCCGCCGCCACGACCATGAAGCCGGCGCGCGTGCACGGGCACAGCCGGCAGCGAGGAAGAGTAGTACATGGTAGGTCGCCGCCGCTCTGGTCCCAGGAAGGCCACCGCTACTCCACTCAGTCGACGCCAAGCTTGGTGGGGTAAACATTGGCGGTCGATTAGCCGCTTGACGGCGACGTGGAGGCGGAAATCTTCATAACCTTGTGCACCGGAGGAGGAGGTTATCGAGGTGGATGAGGAGGAGGCAAAGGCAATGGCCGACTTTCTCGGGTTCATGGCCGGACATGGTGGTCGGGCGCCGGCGATTGTTTAGATTAGGTTTACAGTAGGTTTTCATACGGTTTGTGCGAAATATGTAATGAATTTCGTCCAGTTTGTAGGAAAAGTTTTCGAAATAAAATGAATTTCATCCGGTTAATTTGAAATTTGCTTTGTTTGCATGAATTTCATTCGGTTAGTTCATATAGTTGTTGAAAGGTATGCGGGTAGCATCGGATGACATCCATCAGTGTCCTCGGACAGATGCCGGTGTAAATTTGTGGGCCAGCGCTGGAGATGCCCTATCTATCATGCTATAATCTCTAACAATCCTCCATTATTTTGTAGGGAACAGTTATCCCTCGATCAAAATCAGATCCGCGGGGTTTCGCACTCCTCCCGCGTAAGAGTGTAAACTCTTGCTTACATAAAAATGGAGCAAGTGGACGGCACTGTAGCACGTCATATCACTCGAACTAGCCCGCCTAACGAGCGGGAAAGCACCGCCCTCGTCATTTTGTTCTGGATTTCTATCGATCGATCGTGCGAAAATGTTACGCTTCGCAAGTTCTAAAGGAAAAGGTGGCACACTTAGGACTCGTACGCGTCACAACCCCGACAGTCCGGCTCGCACCCCGCTCACCAGAGGGGACACGCGTTGTCTTGCAATTTCATTGACATGTGGGACCGTAATTGAATAAACCGTCGATAGCCGAAATCTAATCGCTCGGTGGGCGTCGGCTGAGAAGAGAGAAACGGGGGAGGGAGAAGAGATCGCCCGCCCGCCGCGCATGGACTCCAAGAAATATATGGTGATAATGTGAGGTGGGCCATGCTGGAGTCCGGACCGCTTCCGGAGCCCGCTCTCACCGCCCTGGCCCCTCAAGACGCCAGCTGCCTGCCGCATGCATGCATAGCAAGTAGTACTCCTTATGTGGAGGAGAGAGAGGCATTGACAAAGTCAAGGAGTGGGCTCTGCAAGAGCCCGTCTCTACACGTGCTCCTAGGTATAAAAAAATAATTATAAAAAAAGGCATAAAAACAATTGTGTCTTAAAAAAGAAAGGTAAAAACATTTGAGAGGAAATAGATAGAGAAAAAGTGAGAAAAAGTTGTAACCTGGGCATTACATGAGGAAGGAGGGAGTGGTGCAGATGCCAAATTCACTGGGCTGCCGTGTTTCACACTCCTCCGTCGTAACAGTGGAGACAATAGCTTTCATCAAAAATAAACAATGAATACTCGTTGCTCGTCCTCTATATCGGAAAGAATACTTTCATTCGCTGACATGTGGGACGTCGACCATCCTGGTCCACCTGCCATGCACAAAATTATCCTGGTCTACCCCGGTCGTATCGCAGGCCCAACCTTTCCCACTGTAAGTTGTTCGGACGAAGGAACCATCATGACTTCGTTAAATTCCGCTTCTTCAAGAAAACTTACTGTACCCGCAATACTGCTACCACACGCGAAGACTAGATGGCATTGTACCACGCCATATCACTGAAACCCACTAGGTCAAACTAGCCCACCTAGGTCATCTATTTTGGAACAGAGGGAGTACGTCTCTGCACTGCTATGATTTTGTGTTGCACATTCTCTGTACTTTTGCTACGATTTTCCTACCCTATGAACCAAATGAGGCCTGAATGTATGTCGACTATTGTTTGATCGATCGCTAAGCCTACAATTTTAGGAGCTAGGGCTATTGGTCAATCGACGAGGGATAAGTATAAGTGTACCACGAGCTCATCAGCCCCAATGTTTCTCTTCGGTGAGTGTTTTGCAAGTACTATAGCTCGCATAGTAGCTAGCCTACTAACACCAAGAATCATCAAACAAGACCTGCTGATATGATAAACAGTTCAAACTTACATTTAAGCATGCCATATATTACATCAAAAGCTGGTGAGGATACATCTGTTTCCATAACTCGAAGAGGGTTCGCATGATTCACTATCAAACAAAAGTAGCAAGATTCGCCCACACAAGACAGTGCACTAGCCCTAAGATGGTTTGATAACACGCATCATTCTGGTAATTAAACAAAGTGCAATGCAAAAGACCTTGAAGGATTAGCGCGACCAACTATTTCTTGTCATCGATCTCTCGGGCAATGACCACAGCACGGACAGCGGCATGGGAATCGATTTCTGGGGCGATGTCCACAGGACTGACCGCGACATCGGAATCGATCTCTGGGGCGATGTCCACAGGATGGACAGCGGCATCAGAATCGATCTCTGGGGCAATGCCAACAGGACGGGCCACGACATCAGAATCATCAAGGACGTCCACCGGCACCTGCACAACCCTAACATATTAGCAAGCACATTGCAAATAATCAAAAACCACAACTATGGTAATAAGCCATTATTTTTTACCTTGTGCAGCTCACCGGGGGATCTCATCCTCCGGGGGCCATCTCCTCGTCCTTGATGGGGGCCATCACCTTGCCAGGGGAATACTGCTTCTCAACGGCGACTATCTCCTCAAACTCGGTCTTGAGCCTCACATAGGTGGCAATCAGAGTTCCTGGGGTAGGCACGGTGGGGCCCTTGCTGTTCTTCCAACTTCCTTTGAGGAGTTCATCCGCCAACGTCCCAACTCTTTGGCCAGTGCTTGTTTCTTGGAGTTCTTCGTCTCCATGGGTTGGCCCGCCAACATGGTCAACTCATTGGTCGGTGCTCGCTTCCTAGAGATCGTTGTCTCCAGTGGGTTGTCCGCCGGCAACTCTTTGCCTAGTGCTCCAGGGTCCATCAATGAACTAACAAACAAAAAGCAATCAAAAGGAAACCACAATCGCAATGAAAACGGGAAAAGAATAGGATGTGAGAATCGGTCGGTGCTTCGCAAAAAGAAGATTCTTGGAATGAAAATATAGCAGCATAACTGATTCGCCCACCTTTCCTTCGTTGGTACAGAAGAAAAATGGCAGAAGTGAGTAGCCTGGAGTGAGGTTTTCTTCAAGAAAGGGAAGAAAGGGCTTGAACGAGCATTCCAGTGAATGGTTGCTTCGTCCAGTCTAACTTGGAGGCCACCTTACCACTGCTGGTAAAGGTGTGGGTTTTGTGATATGACGGGTCATGACGGCCACACCGGGGTGACAGGTGAGTCTCGACTATAGCACCTCGCCGTGATTTGGTGGATGGCACGCGGGCCCGGATGCTTTGAAATGTCCCGCATGTAGATAGAGCGTCTAGTCATATAGGAGTGCTCATATAGGAGTGCTCATATAGGAGTGCACGAAAACCAAATAGTCCCAAAACATTTAGGCGCGGTGCATTAACTTCTACCTTGTTTCTTGTTTCTTGACATATCAACCAATAAGAGATGAGAGGTGTGCATGCTTTTAATGACTTGCAATGGCTAGTTCATTACATGCAATGCTATTAATTAGCAAATAAACATTGGTGACCCTAGGAGGAAATGGTGCTAAGCGCGTGGACCTATGCAGAATGAGTATCAACCAATGGATAATGGAGTTTAATTGTTAAACAATAGCAATTTTGTCTTAGGCAAGAGCCTGGCTAGTACTCCAAGGAACCGCACCACGCGAGCGTTCGCAACTGCCACGTTCGGGTTGCGCTTGGCTCTTCGCCTCTTCGAGAAGACGAACAATGATGTTATTCCTACTTCTACAGTATCGAATCCACTGCTGCATGTCCGTCCACCTCGTGCGGGAGGGATAGCGTGTAGCGAAAGCTTCTACTTACTGCTCCTGCCTTTGCGTCTATGACAGGTGGGCCCAACAGGTGGTTGGCCCTCCTGTCATGCAGCCAAAGGCAGGTGCAGTTAAGGCACCGGAGCTCAGTCCGCGAGGGAGAGGGCATTGTAGTAATCAAATTTCTCGGTCTTGTACGAGTTGACGCGACACGTCAAAGCACTGCACTCGATATAAGTATTTTTACACATTTCAAATGGGCTACTTCGTATGTAGGAGTAGAAATATTCTGCTTCGTATGTAGTCACTTGTTGCAATCTCTAAAAAGACTTATATTTGGAAACTGAGGGAGTACAACGCATGCATGCATGCCGTGACTTTCCTTTTGATACTTGCATGTGTTGATTTGATGCACCTTGCCAAATTTTGATTATAAATTTAACTAACCAAATTTTCATGCATGTCACAAAAAATTACGGGGCTGTTTGGATTGTGACTATGTTTGTCTTATGTTGCCACATTATTTTTCCCACAATTGCCACAGTTGCCTAACCTGAGTTGCTCAAATTGTTAGACACACTTTGGCTTGCCTAAGGGAATCTTGCCACAATTTTTCTGGCTATGACATGTGGGGTTCACTGCTAATAAAAAAATTCTTGTCTTAGGTGTGGCTAATAAAAAAGACTTATATTTAGGAACGGAGGGAGTAGAAAATATAAATAATAATAATGCATGTTGGGGCAACCCACGTATCCGCTAATTTTAGCCGTGGGCTTGTTCACAATTTTTACGAGGGGGTCGTTGTTCATTTAATGGAAGGACTTGTATTACTAGACTTGAATGATACAAATTGCGACCTGGCACACCGTAACACCACTTGGAACAAGCGGGTAGCTATCTCAAAAAACAATCAACAACTAAAAAAACCGCGACCTGGCATGTAGTAGTATACAATTTTAAACGATTGTTTTGATGGAGTGTAAAAGGAAAACTACCCCACTACATATATATAGGCCGGAGCCTCCGCGCTTGCTTGCTAGGGTTGCTCTATTCACACACTCTCATCCTCTCCAGATCTAAACAAGATAGGGGTATTAACACTGTCTTTCTCCATTCAAAAAACACAGGCTTTCTATCCTCACCGCTGGTTACCGATCCGGACGTATCCCCCTCCACCGGTGAAGGGGAGGAGGGGCAGCGTTTAGGCAGTCGTCGACAACGAGGGAGGAGACCCACTGCCGGCCGCACCATTATCTCTGGCCGAGCGCCGGCGCGGGAGGTCCTTCGATCCCTTCGTCGTTGCCTATGGGCGGATCCGGCCTCCCGCCACCCACCTATCCACATCCCGACGACCTTCAGGTATATCTTCGTTCGAAACCGCCTTAGCTCTACTTCCCCAGCTTGCTACGTCGCTGCATGTGCATCATTTTCTACCTCTCAGCCCCTCTCGACCGGATGGTCCAACGTCACATTTTTTTCTTCTATTGTTAGAGGTAAAGCTACTTCATGGAGTCGAATCTTGTACTCCCTCCGTCCGAAAATACTTGTCATTGAAATGGATGTATCTAGATGTATTTTAATTCTAGACACATCCATTTTGATGACAAGTAATTCCGGACAGAGGGAGTACTTGGTTCAAACAAGAAATAAAGTGGGGGTGGGGGAATTTAGTATGTACATTGGACTTGGTACAAACAGGAAGGAAAGGGGGTGAAAGTAGTACAGACTGGTCATCCAACCGGTCTCTTGGTCGAAAAGGGAAATCTAGGGGTAACGCTGTACACAATGGTATGACCAGGACTAGATTTGCTATCCACACATAGGAGTAGGTGGCTAGAGTGAACAAAAATGGGACCAACCCAAATATGTTTCTTGGATGTTTGTTTCTCGGGGCAACAAACTATGAATCACCACTTTATGCGAATCACCACTTTATGCCCCTGTTTACATACATGGTGCTGGCTGCAGGTGCACCCAGTATTCTTAATCTAATGTCCCTGGTAAAAATGAAGCCATGCCACTGTTATAAGCCATGACAAGTTCAGCCAAATGTTTTTGCCTGTAATTGTTTGAGACTCTGACTGTTTCCTCTGTGCCTTTTTGTGCAAACAGGGATATCCAATTCACCTGGTTGCTATTGTGACCTTTTGGTGCACTGCACAAAACTCTTCTTAAAAGAAGTGACTTTTGTGCTGTTTAACTGGAATGTCAGAATGAAATAGTTGGTTCATTTTGGTGGAACTGCACAAAGTGAGATCTGTGTTCCAATCCTCATCATCCATATTTGCACCATAACCTTTCTTTAGGTAAGAATGATATTTAATGCATGTGTTCATCTCTTTTTTCTGACTGCCATGAGAAAATAATGCTATTTTTTACTAGTACACTTGTACTCCCTCACAGACAAAACCAATTCTGAATTAGAAGGCCAATCATGTACTTGGTTTCACCAACTGGTGAGGAGAAAGAGAAACAGAGCATGAAGAGGAAGAAGAAGAAGAAGAAGAAGAAGAAGAAACAATGCCAAGGTGATCTTGCTGAAGCCAGAGGCCTCAATCGAGGCCATTCAAGGGCTCCGGTAACGACTACCTTACATGTGAAACGATCCTCCAGGGAGCCCTTCCACTTCTGTTGTCTCACTTAATTAATTAGGAGTACTTAAGTACCACTAATTTATTACTGCCTAATTTTCCTGTTGGAGTTAAACAAATCTTTAGTAGGACCCTATGCTAAAGCATGTACGTGTGTATGTTTGTCTATGGAGGTGAATCATGTGGTGGAGCAGGGAGGGAATATTATTAGTGTCATGACATAATAGTGCTATTGTTTTGCATGTCGATTTATTGCCATTGGTTCAATGAGGCTATGTTTTGCGTATTTTCCATCATGAATTTGATGCTACTATTTGAGTAATATGCTAATGTCTTCCTATCCTTTCTCACTAATCTAATGAAGGTTTCACCTTGTTCCTACTTGTGCAAACAGGGATCATGTTGTGCCAATCATACATTTTAGTGGAACTACACAGGACAATACAATGAACTGTATCCCAGCCAGTGCTTTAACTCTGCTGGAAGTTCTTGATAATCTTTCGATATAATCTCAGCACTGGTAAACAAGAGTGATTTCAACCATACATTTGAAGTGCACAAAAATATATACTATTGTGTGATTCTACTGAGTGCTTTATCATCTCTTATGGGACTACATGAATAAGCTTTTTTTCTCAGGTTGGTACGGGCCTAAGGCCTTCATCCGTATTAGTTTGCTGTCATCTCTATTTGTATCGTGCTACTGTCATGAGAAACTCCTTTATCTTTGCACGTTAAAGTTTTGCAACCTATGATAAATGGCAATGCTTTGAGTGTTGAGCTGAGCTAATTGGCACTGATTAAATAAACTAATACCTCTCTTTAAGCAAGACTACTATGTTGCTAACTTTACCCATTAAGATAATGAGGGTGCTTCTATTTGTTAGTGTATGTTTCATCAACTAGTCCCACTATTACAGTAATCTCACTCTCTCAATATATGTGCCAACAGGGATGCTCGATTTTGGTGGAACTGCACAAAAACTTTGGGTGCTTCATTGCCTCGACAGCTTCCATCCTTTCATGTCAGTCGCTAATCTCTGCTTGCTTTCTTCCTTTGCTGTCAGTCGCTTGGCTTATATCGGCTTTGAGTCAAAGGAAATAGTAATTGATATGCTACCTCACACAGGTTGGTACTGGTCTTTATCCTGATTATTGTGCCTGTCATATGTATTGGTAATTTGGTATTGTGCTACTGTTTGCCGATTTCATAAAGGAGTAATTTGGAGCCTAAACTCGCAGGCAAATCATTACTTCGGGTGCTTTCAGTAGAACTGCACAAAATGATCAGATGGACATGTACTTATATTTCTGCTATGTACTCCAAAGTTCACTCAAACAAGCATTGATGTTGACAAGAAGTGCCTATATTCATTCGAGTATCAACCGGCGTCAACCAATTGTCAAACTCCAAGTATTAGGAGAGTGAATGCCAAAAATATTGCTTGGTGCATAGCCTAGAAAAACGCAGTCCAGTCTTTGGTCCCAACTTGTGCCTTTTGATTATCGGCACATATGGTAGCGAACTATATGGCATGGAGTCTAAAGATTCTAGAAAAGTTGGTTGACGCGTATATTCATCTGGCACTTAATTAGTCTGCATGCCAAGGATGCTCCATTTTAGTTGAACTGCACAAAAAATTTGGGTGGTTCATTTTCTCAACCGCCTTCTTTCTCGTCTGCAATGTAGAATTTTGGCGAGATACAGGACCAAGATGAGCCAGTAAACTAGTTGGATGAAAGTAGTGGCCAAGTTGCTCAAACCTCCCTCGGCACGAGGCCACTGTTTGAGGATAAACCTACAAGCAAAGTTCAGATTGTCTGTGCTGCCTCTTATGTACTCGAAAGTTTACTCGTACAAGAACTAATTTTAGCAAGAAGTACCTCCGATTGAACACCATTTACTAGTCTGTACCCTAGGTAATTAAAGTTCGTCCATGGATCATACTGGCTGTGATCTCAATCATTTGGATGCATAAACATACTGAACATGTGTATATCTGAATCTTTTTGTGAATTATGTCTGAATATTGTCGTGTGATCTATCAATCATTTGGATGCATAGATATGCTGAGCTTGTGTATATATGAATCTTTTGAGTTGTTGATAGTGAATGTTGGCTATGAATATGAACATGTCCTGTGAACCTGAGTTTGATATGAATGTTTACCTTTTCTGTTCTATTTGTGTGTGAACTTGTTAGTATGCCTACTGTGGGGTATGAAACGCTGGTCTCTTATAAAAGTAATGCTGTGTCCAATTTATGTTTTCCCTTCTAACCACATTATATATACTAGCAAAAGGGCCCGTGCGTTGCAACGGGAAAAAAATATGGCACACACTTACGTTCTATTCTTCTTTACCAGGTCTATCATTACATGTGCTCCGGTGTAATAACATCATAAATTACCAAACTGCCTTAGGAGTTTTTGTCTCAGGAACCACAGTGAGAATGATTGACAATATGAGCATCACCGGCCTGAAGAAAGTTGTTGCTGTTATGACCGACATGGCCAAGAGGATATATGATCTACACTGACATCCAACAACAACATTTCTCATGGTTTCGGTTTTTTTTCGAACCAGTGCTATATTTGATTATTTGGAACAAAAAAGTTGTAATTCTTTCACTCCAACTACAGCCAACATGGCTCGTCATTCTTCCAAAAGATGTACCTTATGATATTTTTTCAGAAAAAAGGAGTGCATTATCTCCTTGTTGTCGTCTAACTGAAGGAAACTAAATGTGAAAATTTAAGTGTATATAGACTGACCCACTCGGAGTGCATACAAAAATATTTTTATCCAAGTCGTCACTGCCAACACTATACCTCCAATGTCCATCTGCATCTACATGGCTAGGTCTAATCTTAAGTAAGAATGAAACTACCAAGAAAACTGAGATAACAACATGTAGCCGACCCCGGGCAGCAGGTGGTCAGGGATCATCAGCAGAGAAACACGAAGTCGGCTGATGACCACCGAGCATGGCCAGGCCCATCTCGCTCTCGTGGCTTCCATGGTGGCTCCCGGGCCTCTCCGTGGCTCCTCCACTCCGAGTCCACAGCCCGACCTCGGCATTCCGCCTCCATCCTCCTCCGCCCTTTGTCCCGCGTGCTCCTCCACACCTCCCTCTCCAAGCCGACGGATCCGACCTTCCCCTCGCTGGATCCGGTTCACCACGAGCCTCAAGCCACCCTGCTTCCGCGCTCTTGTCCATGTCATGCGTGGTGTAGAGGTGGCCAGCGTGTGGAACAGGCTGCGTTGCAGGCATCTGTGCGCTGCGCCTCCGCTTCCTCACCCCGGCGAGCACCGGACTTAACAGCTTCGCGCCAGACTGCCGTTTTGTTGTACAATTTCCCTTCGTTCTCATTCTGTGTTTGTTGATTCAAGAGGCTTGTTGTTGATATGCAATTTTCCTAGGTATATAAACTGGTAGACTTTCATGTAAGCAATCGAGGTGGGATTACTCCGAGTACATGTGTGAAAATCAGGTAAGGTACAGATACAGATGCGTGCATGCAGGCCGAAACATGTGTGCAGGCCCAATAAGAGAATGTGGGCATGGACCAATTGGATGGACAAAGTTTTTAGTACCGCCTCGCAGCAATTGGACGAACTGTCGATCAAAACTAACAGAAAAAAAACTGAAATCGTAAATTCACGGAAAGAAGCGTATTGTGACGGTGAACCCAAAGAGTCAATCTGTGCTTTATTATTAGGGAAAGATTTATATTATTACTATTATCATATATTTTATAGAGACTTATATATACATTATAAAAACATCCCACGTGTTATTAACTTATAAAAGTAAATGTTTAACGAAAGTTGGCAAGGAAAATCCTGGTTGTTTTTGACAAACAGGCAAGGAAAATCCTGGTGATTTCGTACAAAAGCTTGCGAAGATTTTAAGGACCAATTTAATAATAACGCACCCATTTTTATTTCGAGCAATAACTCGCTAATTTCTTAATTATATATATAAAAAATGTGCCTCTCCTGTTTATTCTTTGATATTAATTGCTCCTTCTAACATAACATTATATATATAACGAGCCCACCTAATACGTGTATTTCAAGGAAGTGCAAATGGGCTGGGATTTTTAGAAAATATAAATGGGCCTGATTGATGCGAAATTATTTGTTCACCCAGCCCAGCAAATGGACTGTACATTCTAGAAAACATGGGTTAAATATATGCCACATTTTCGCAGGCTGACATGTGGGCCAATAGGTCGAAGCCTACGCAGGGCATTGTCAACTTGGTCAACAAATGATTGTGTCATCCACAGCCATTGGATTTATATCCAACGGTCGGGATGCACCTTCACTCTCTTGTCTTCTTCCTCCAGCGTCGCCGGGACCGCCTGGTCCGGCCTCCGGCGGCTACAGGCTCTGCTTAGCACGCATCGCTGCGAATCGCTACCCCACCGCCGGCCTGGCTATCCCTCCACCCCTCGGCACCTCCTGTTATTCTCCACAGACTATAGCCCCACTCCGCAACAGAACCAGTTATAACCCTTCTCCTCCTCTCAATCAGTGACTCAACTGCCGCGTTTTCCCATCTCTGAGTCGTTCCCGTCCGGGGCCTCGCCGTCGTCCACCGCCTCGCTGCGTTCGCTACGGCGTGGTCAACAAACGAGAGTCATTGGAAGAGGACTGTACGTGGAGAGCCTGGCGGCTGGGACCCACGAGGTCCATGGTCGCACACAAGGAAAGTTCCTCCTTATTAAGCTAAAAAAATGTTTCCTCCACCTGACAACTGGGACCCATCGACTGTATCTTCGCACGGAAGGAAGTGCCTCCTTGTTTTGCGAAAAAAATTATTCATCCCGTTGACAGGTGGGACCCGTCAGATTTGGTGACTGACTTGTGGGCCTACTAAGCAGACGTGTACGCACGGCTTTGTCAACTTAATCAACAAATGATTCTAGCAGCTGGACCATTGGATGTTAATCCAACAGCCGTGCTCCTTCTTCAACCTCTGTTCTTGCTCCTGTCTCCCGTGGGCAGCACCGTGGCTGTGCTGCCACACACCCGAACCAGTGAAGTTTCCCACTCCTCTCCATCTGCGACTCCACTGCGCCTTCTTCCCCATCTCCGGGTCGTTCCAGTCTAGGTGCGCTCGGCACGGTGTGGTCAACATGGTCAACAACAAAGAGTCATCGGAAGATGACTGTACGTGAGAGGCTGACAGTGGGGACGCACACGCCCATGGACGCATGCATGCAACGGAACGCGGCGAGGTCAACGTGGTCAAGGAACGACTTCCATCGGAAGTATACTGTACGTGACAGTCTCAGCTGGGTCCACGGCCGCAGCAAGTAAGTGCCTCCTTATTACGCGGAAAATAATGATTCCTCCAACTGACAGCAGTGACCCATTGGACGGGCCATCGTATTTTGCGAAAAAACGTTTGCCCCCTGACTGCTGGGACCCACCTGACGGGCCACCGTATTTCGCGGAAAAAACGTTCCCCCCGCTGTCAGCTCGGACCCACCGGAAGTGCCTCCTTATTACGCACAAAAAAATGAATACTCCCCCGGCTAGCTGGGACCCACCTTGGTGGGAGGCTGACTTGTGGGCCTACTAAGTTGACGGGGACGAAGGGCTTTGTCAACTTAGTCAATATGAACGATTCTAGCTCCAGTGACCGTACGATGTCCATCCAACGGCCGTAGTGCTTCTTCAACCTCTGTTCTTCTTGCTCCAGCAGCCCAAAGCAGCGCCGGTCGTGTCGCATGCTCCGGCCTCCCGTGGCGGGCTGTGCTGCCGCTGAGGCCTCACCGCCCCTACTATTCCCACCGCTGGCCATGCCCTGCGGCGACGGCAGCCTCACACCGCAGCCGAACCAGTGAACCCTCGTACTCCTCTCTGCGTGGGCTTCCACCACCGCGTCTTCCCCGGCTCCGCGTCGTCCCCTTCCTAGGCCTCGGCGTCGTCCACCGCCGTGGTGCTCTTCGCGTGGCGTGGTCAACGTGGTCAAGGAATGACTTCCATCGGAAGATTGCTATACATGGAGAGGCTGACAGCTGGGTCCACGGCCACAGCCCAGTTTTTTGTGATTTGCCAAGTAAGTCTCTTTGCCAGGCCTGTTGGGCTGCAAATCTTTCAAGACGAGGAGAGCTTTCATTCGGCTGGCCGAGAAAATGGCCCATCAGTAATGAGAAATGGGCCGTACATTTTTAAAACACATCAAACCGGCAATTAGTTTCAAATATCTTTTTTCATTTTGAGATTTTAAAATACATTAATTTTTATGCGTGGAGAATTCGTTGGATTTTATATTGATATACATTTATTTTTAAAATCAGTTTGAATGTGAGTCGAAATTTCGGGATTAAAAACAGTTCGGACCGCACTGAAATATGCAAAATTTCGTATAATTTTTTAACCGTGGCCACAATATGGGCTGTAATGCTAACAAAAAGAATATGGGCTCCAAAAAAACCTTAAGAATTAGCAAATGGGCTGTAAATTATTAGAAATAGTGGCAGATGGGATGTATGTTGTTTTCCACAGATTTGAGACTTTCCTAAAAAAAGGTTGACGCACAAGCAGTGACTGTTGGATGTCCATCGAACGGCCGTCGTGCTTCTTCAATATCTACTCTTCCTGCTCCAGCCGCTCAAACAAGCGCCGGTGAGACTGCCTGCTCCCTCCTCCCCGTGGCCGGCTGTGCTGCTGCGCAGGCCTCACCACCCCACCGTGCTCCCATCGCTGGCCTAGCCATCCCTCTACTCACCCACACCTGCTGTTATTCTCCGGCGACGGCAGACGAACCAGTAAACCCTCGTACAATCGTACTCCCCTCCACGTGGGAAACAACAGCCGAGTCTTCCCTGCCTCCGTGTCGTTCCCTTCCTACGCCTCGCCGTCGTCCACCGCCCTGGTGCTCTCGGCGCGGCCTGGTCAACATGGTCAACGACCAACACCCCCTGTTATTCTACGGCGACGGCAGCCTCACACCGCAACGAACCAGTGAACCCTCCTACTCCTCTATGCGTGGGCATCCACCATCGTGTCTTCACCGGCTCCGCGTCATCCCCTTCCTAGGACTCACCGTCGTCCACCGCCCTGGTGCTCTCGGCACGGCATGGTCAACGTGGTCAAGGAACGAATTCCATCGGACGTGGACTATACATGGAGAGGCTGACAGCTGGGTCCACAGCCGCAACAAGGAAGTGCCTCCTTATTACGTGCAAAATAATTATTCCTCCACCTGACAGCGGGGACCCACCGGACGGGCCACCATATTTCACGAAAAAAAACGTTTGCCCCTAACTGCTGGGACCCACCAGCTACATCTTCGCACGCAAGGAAGTGCGTTCGGGCAAAAAAAATCATTTGCCCCCTGACTACTGGGACCCCCCAGCTACATCTTCGCAGGCAAGGAAGTGCCTAACAGTCGGGACCCACCTGGTCGAAGCGTACGTAGCGTTGTCATTCTGGTCGTGAACGTGTACGTACATATATACTGGTGGATGTAGAGGCGCGCACATGTCGTAGTAGAGGCACGTACGTGTCGTAGTAGAGGCACGCACGTAGCATGTACACGTACGTACATCGGCCAGGGTGCAAGAAAGAAAATACGGCCACGTGTGTGTATATACGGGCGGGGTCTCGAACGCCTACTCGTGCATACGTACGGCCAGGGCTCGTGTACATAGCTGGGTCGGAACGGAGAAACAGCGTCGTTGTGGTGTTCATGGGGAGGCAACGGAATGCATCATGTTCATGGTGAGGCAACGGAATGCACCGTGTTCATCGGGAGGCAACGGAACGCATGGGAGCCAACCGCCCGGGTCGGAACGGAATGCGTGGTCGTGTTCATCGGCAGGGCTTGGACGGAACAGGCGATGGAAACGAGGCCTGGCGTACCGCACAACGGAGGAAATGTACATCCTACGTTCGGAACGGGGTCCTGTTGATCGGGACACTACTAGGAAAAGGGCTATAGATAGGATTGATACTAATGGCGCACCAGGGAAGTAGTGCGCCACTACTATATACTAATGGCGCACCTGTTGGTGATGCGCCATTAGTGTGGAAGACACTAATGGCGCACCAGAAACAGGGTGCGCCACTAGTATTAATTGTTTTTCCATTTTTCCATACATACTAATGGCGCATCAGGTCGACAATGCGCCATTACTAGTTCTAACTAGTAATGGCGCACCAGGCAGAGAGTGCGCCATTACTGTAATTTTTTTCTTATTCTTTTTTTTGCAAAACTACTAATGGCGCACCGTTTCACAGTGCGCCATTACTAGTTTAAACTAGTAATGCCGCACTGTTACACGGTGCGCCATTAGTATATATATTTATATTTTTTACTTTTTTACAAAACTTCTAATGGCGCACCACCTACAGGTGCGCCATTAGTAACCAGGGTTACTAATGGCGCATTTCCTTGTGGTGCGCCATTAGTAACCTAGGACCCCAACAAGATATTTTGGACAGCCCCACACCTACCCACTCACTTTCCCCACTTCATTCCCTCCACCTCCTTCTCCAAGCTTTCGGCTGCCTCCTCCTCCTCACCTCATTTGCACCATAGATTCATCAAAATTAAGTGGTGAAATTACCTTTTTTGATAGGTAAGTAAGGGGAAAGCTATATTCATGATGTAGATCTACTTTTTTTCTCCCTAGCTCGCTCCAACAACGTGCACATGCACTTTTTTTGGCCTAGCTAGATCTATGTATGTTTGTGGTGTTGCATGTGTTTGTGGTGTTGCATATATGTTTGTGTTTGAAGGTACCGGTATTTGAAATGCGAGAGTTGCCAATATTTTGCCGGAATGTTTTGATTCATTTCCGTTTCGGCGAGAATTTTGGCACTATGCATTCTTTTTGGTCCTATTTTTAGGGAAGGTCATGCCAAATTTTTTCTTGGTTCTAAAATATCGTTTTGCTCTACCCCGCAGGAGACCATGGTCCGCACGATGACTGAAGGCATCGTGAATAGGTTTTTGAGCTCCGCGAAGGCCGAGATGCTTCAAAAGAACGAGACGGAGATAAGATGTCCGTGTCGAAGATGCAAGCTGAAGAGCCTTATTGCGGACCCGGATTCCGGGCAGGTGTGGGACCACCTGCTCTTGCGTGGTTTCATGGATGGCTATCGGTGGCAAGGTGATGAAGATGACTATGAAGTCATCCATGGCCGGGGCCGGGCAAGAAATGAGGAAGGGCAACAAGACAAGTACCACCGCGGCGAGGGCGGGCGAGAAGACGAAGAATCTCCAGGACATGATCACGACGGTGATGCTGTACACAGTCATCATGTAGAAGATGTCGTACATGATGATGAGGAAGATCAAGACGAAGGGCATGATCATGAAGATGAAGATGCCGGAGCAGACGACGATGGAGGATGGGTGCAGGACCCTCATATTCAAGAGCTGCTTCTCAAGCAGACGGATAACGCAAGAGCTGCCGCCCGAGAGAAAGCCAAGCTGGATCAACTGGAGATAGACGCGGTTACTCCATTGTATGAAGGATGCAGGCCCGAGGATACCCGCCTGAAAGTAACGCTCATGGCTCTGGAGATGAAGGTAAAACACAAAATGACCGACGCATGCTTCGACGAGAACATGTCATTCTAGCACGAACGTCTTCCCAAGGGGAACAAGTGCCCGACCAGTTTCGAGGAGGCGAAGAAAATCGTGTGTCCTCTAGATTTACCGCACGTGAAATACCATGTGTGCATGAACAATTGTATCATTTATCGGGACGAGCACGCGGAGTCTACCATATGTCCGGTGTGCAGCGTCACTCGATACAAGAAGAGGAAGAAAGCTCCTCGAAAATCGGTGTGGTACTTTCCGATCACTCCTCGTCTGCAGCGGTATTTCACAGACCCTAAGGTAGCAAAGCTCCTGCGTTGGCACGCGGATAGGGAGGAGAATAAGCGGGAAGATGACAGAAATGATCCGGAGATAAATAAAAAAGACAAGATGCTGAGTCACCCTAAGGATGCGAGCCAGTGGCAAGCGTTGAATTTCGAATACCCAGAATTTGGGAAGGATCCAAGGAACATCGTGCTGGGCGCGAGCACCGATGGAGTCAATCCGTTTGGCATCCAGAGAAGCGCACATAGCACCTGGCCTGTGTTTGTGTGGATGTACAACCTTCCCCCTTGGTTGTGCATGAAGAGGAAGTACATTCACATGAGTATGCTAATTGAAGGGCCGAAACAACCAGGGAACGACATCAATCTGTATCTGGGGCTGCTGAAGGAGGAGCTAGACACGCTGTGGAAAATGCCAGCCAATACGTGGGATGCCGCAGAGAAAGAATATTTCCCTATGAGAGCCGCACTGCTCACGACGGTGCACGACTATCTCGGTTACGGATATCTCGCGGGGCAGGTAGTCCACGGATTTTCTGGATGCGTAAGGTGCATGGATGACACAACGTATCGCCAGCTAGATAGAGATCCCGGGTATTCGAAAACCGTGTTCATGGGACATCGAAGGTGGCTTCGCGACGATGACCCGTGGAGGAAACGCAAGGATCTGTTCGATGGTGAAACCGAACCCCGAAAACGCCCGTGTACGAGGAGCGGCGAGGAAATAGACGAGCTGTTGAAAAATTGGAAAGACTGCCCACTGCCGGGAAAAAAGCAAAAGGCGCCAGAGCCGGGAAAGAAGCGAAAGGCGTCAGAGCCGCTGCTGAAGGTATGGAAAACGAGGTCTGTTTTCTGGGACTTGTCATACTGGAAGATCCATCGTGTGCCTCACAGCCTTGATGGCATGCATATCACGAAGAACGTGTGCGAGAGTCTGCTTGGTACCCTGCTCAACATGCCAGAGAGGACCAAAGATGGGCCGAAAGCAAGGGCAGACTTGAAATCAATGGGCATCAGGCAGGAGCTTCACGCTAATGATGATGATGATGAGGCGAAGCAGGACACAGAAAGTCGTCCCAAAGGCAAAAAGGCCAAGAAGACCGGAAATGACTACCCTCCCGCGTGCTTCACTCTAAGTCAGGAGGAGATCGAGCAGTTTTTCACCTGCCTCCTAGGAGTAAAACTTCCTTACGGTTACACGGGGAAGATAAGCAGATACCTAGACCCAGCGAAGCAGAAGTTTAGCGGGATGAAGTCTCACGACTGTCACGTGCTGATGACGCAGATACTTCCAGTTGCAATCTGTGGGATCATGGACGCGCACGTCCGTGAAACGCTATTTGGCCTATGCAACTTTTTCGATGTCATCTCTCGGAAGTCGATTGGCGTGAGGCAACTCAGAAGGCTACAGGAAGAGATCGTGGTGATACTATGCGAGCTTGAGATGTACTTCCCGCCCGCATTCTTCGACGTTATGGTGCATCTGCTGGTCCATATCGTGGAGGATATCATCCAACTCGGGCCGACGTTCCTACACAGCATGATGCCGTTCGAAAGGATGAATGGTGTCATTAAAGGATAGGTTCGCAACATGTCACGTCCAGAGGGAAGTATAGCCAGGGGCTTTCTGACCGAAGAGTGCATCTCCTACTGCACGAATTATCTAGGCATCAAGAACCCCGTTGGTCTGCCCGTCAACAGGCACCTCGGCAGGCTCGCTGGATGGGGTCACCGTGAGGGTCGCCGCGAAATGCATGTCGACTTCGAGGGTCGACTCGCCGACTTTGAAAGAGCAAACCTAGTCGCGCTACAACACATAGACGTGGTCGATCCTTGGGTGGTAGAGCACAAAACCTTTATTGAGAAGACGTACAATGACCGAGGCCAACAGAGGATGGACGGAGATATACTCAAAGAGCACAACTCATGTTTCACGCGTTGGTTCAAGCAGAAGCTTCTGTCGTACCCTTTACATGAGGATTCTTCCGCGGAAGAACAACTCATATTCGCCTTGTCACAGGGCGCCAAGCACAACCTGATGACCTATGAGGCGTACGATATCAACGGCTACACATTCTACACCGAGGACAAGGACATGAAGAGCGATGGTTATCAGAACCCCGGACATCGTGATAGTCGACCCCTTCTACATGCGTGCCAAGAACTTGAGCAGCGCTGGGGACCGCCAAGTTGCGAGTTCACACCTCGAAGGCGTCATTCTGGCAAACCCAGATAAGGATAACTTCCTTGTGGCTTACTTTCCCGAGTAAGTCATCCCTTAACCGCCCCGTAACATATGATTTCTTAGATTTCGATAGTTCTTTTTTTTCTAACATTCCGTGTTCTGTGCAGTGACACACATTGCACACTCATCCTCTTAAGCCCGAAATATTCCATGGCCACGTATTTAGACCCGAACCGTAACTCTAAGATAGACTACACAAATGTCAAGAAAGTTCTTGATGATGTTCTCCCCGCCTACGCCAAATCTGGAGGCACCTTCACCAGGGCAGTTCGTAAGTACGGCAAGCACATGTTCGCACACAATACGAAGTTCTGCTGCGTCAAGCAGCCGCCTGGCGGTCAGAAGGATGCCTACTACGCCCTCCATCACATGCGGGCGATTGTAAGGGACCATCATCAACTTCTGCTACCAGATAATCTCAAAGATTGGGCCGCGAGCTTGTCGGCAGTCCAGGACGCGGACCTCAGACAAGAATTCTTTCGCATCCAGTCGGAGTTTGCGGACATCATCCATCAAGATGTCCTTCATACCTCGGGGCAGTTCTTCCTCAGATATCAACCGTCCAACAGTGAGATAGATGAAATGCTACAAATGCAGGGTGACAATGACCGCGATTTCATGACCATCACGACAGACGGCGGCTTCATCCACGTTCCTGTATGATGAGTCGAGTCGAAAGTGGTGATGTGTAGTTCTGAAACATTGATTGGCTCATGTTGTAATTATACTTTAATGAATTCGTATGTCTCTTTGATTTGGACAGTCATTCAACTTAGATGTAATCGATGCTATTTATTAGTAGGACCATGAATCGTGCTATTAATGTCTTGCTTTTCTCATCCGATCCTTTTGTTGCATACTTACATATTGCTTATGTATTGTCTGTTGTTTGGCTTGTGCATAGAGATGCCGTCGTATGTCGTGTACAAGGGTAAGGTTCCTGGAGTCTACGACGACTGGGAGGAGTGTCGGAGACAGGTTCACCGTTTCAGCGGTAATAGTTACAAAGGGTACACCACTAGGGCGGAGGCCGAATCTAGATACACCCGCTATCTAGCGGGAGAGAGGAGGGAGCGTTGGAGGAACCGGATGAAGACCAGTTTGATCGCGATGATGCTCATCGTGATGACCACAGCTCTCTTCTATGTGATGGTAGTTTAGATGATTGATATCGACTTGTAATGTCAAGACAAACTCGATACTCGCGGTCTTGAGACTTGTAATGTTTTATCTTTGTTCGGTCTTTTGAATTCGGAGACTAATATGATGAATTGTATTCGGAGACTAATCTTCTATTGTATTCAATGAATCTGATGTTGCTGTGTGCTGCTGTCTATATTCTGTCTAATAATATATTTTATATTCTGTCTAATAATATATTTTGTAACCTGCGCAAAAATCAGAAAAGGAAAAAACAAAAGAAATAAATATTCATACTAATGGCGCATCACCACAAGGTGCGCCATTAGTATGCCAAAGGATACTAATGGCGCATCAAGACAGAGTGCGTCATTAGTATGCCAAGTATAGTAATGGCGCATCTATCCGCAGTGCGCCATTAGTGTGCCAAAGCACATGGTTAAATATGGCCCCTGGGAGGCACACTAATGGCGCATGGTGTTATATACTAATGGCGCACTTGGTGGTGCGCCATTAGTATACCAGATACTAATGGCGCACCAATGGTGCGCCATTAGTAAAAATTACTAGTGGCGTGCTAGTAATGGCGCACCAGTGATGCGCCATTAGTAGGCAAAACAGGTGCGCCATTAGTAGGCCTTTTCCTAGTAGTGGGAGGGGTCTGGCGTACCGCAAAACGGAGGAAACAGACCTCCTATGGTCGAAACGGGGGTCCTGTTGATTAGGAGGGGTGTGGTGTACCGCAAAACGGACGAAACGGGGGTCCTGTTGATCGGGAGGGGTGTGGTGTACCGCAAAACGGATGAAACGGACCTCCTACGGTCGAAATGGGGGTCCTGTTCATTGGGAGCGGTGTGGCGTACCACAAAACGGGACTCCATGGGATACTGTTCATCTCCACCGTCGACCTCCTCCAGCCTCCACGGGCTCCTGTTCATCCAGCCTCCACCGCGCGCTACTCCACCGGCTACTGTTCAACCACTCCTCCACGGGCACCCCTCCACCGTGTACTGTTCATCCAGCCCTCCACACCACGGGGTCCTGTTCAACCACCCCTCCACCGTCTACTGTTCATCCAGCCCTCCACCACACCACGGGGTCCTATTCATCTAGAGGCAACGCCACTGCTCACTGTTCATCCAACCCCCCCCCCCCCCCCCCCCCGCAACACTCACTGTTCATCCCAGAGGCAGCATCGATCGGCTTCAGTTAGCAGCAGTAGCGAAGGAATCGCTCGATCGGGTTTAGTTAACAGCCATCGATCGATCGCTCTGGTTCAGTAACGCGTAGCCTGCAGTGCAATCGCTCGGGTTCAGTTAGAGCCCAACTGTCGGTGTCAAAACCGGCGAATCTCGGGTAGGGGGTCCCGAATTGTGCGTCTAAGCCGGATGATAACAGGAGGCAGGGGCCACGATGTTTTACCCAGGTTCGGGCCCTCTTGATGTAGGTAAAACCCTATGTCCTACTTGATTTATTCTTGATGATATGAGTAGTACAAGAGTTGATCTACCATGAGATCGGAGAGGCTAAACCCTAAAAGCTAGCCTATGGTATGATTGTATGTTGTCCTACGGACTAAAACCCTCCGGTTTATATAGACACCGGAGGGGGCTAGGGTTACACAAGGTCGGTTACAAAGGAGGAGATATACATATCTGCATTGCTTAGCTTGCCTTCCACGCCAAGTAGAGTCCCATCCGGACACGAGACGAAGTCTTCAATCGTGTATCTGCATAGTCCAACAGTCCGGCCAAAGGATATAGTCCGGCTGTCTGGAGACCCCCTAATGTAGGACTCCCTCGGTAGCCCCCGAACCAGGCTTCAATGACGATGAGTCCGGCGCGCAGTGTTGTCTTCGGCATTGCAAGGCGGGTTCTTCTCCAAATTTCAAATGTTTGTTAAGCAGTGCCCGATCATAAATGTCGAACCTCTTGGCTTCTACGCCCAATAAGGGCTATCTCCCACGCGTCGAATGAATACGAGGCGCCGGGGTGTTTTTACATTCGCCCCCCTAGCCAGATAAATAAATTGTCTATTAAAGGGATGGGGATTCTTAGATCCGATCCATACCATCCTCCCCCAGCAAGAGTTCATCAGAGCGCGCTTTGGAAAGAACCACTCTAGCATGGCCGAACCCCGCAGCTCCTCCTCCCGCCCCCGTAGCACTAAGCCCGGCGATTGGGAGAGGTGTTCAGTGCCACACAGTCGATTAGTCGAACTGCAGACTAAGGGATTTCTCCCTCTAGGATACATGGTGCCCGTCCGAGCAGGGCTCGCCACCTACAATGGCGGGGAGCAAGCGGAGAGCTTCCCCAGCCCCTCTACAGGGGAGCGGGTCTGCCATGTTCCTTATTTATTAAGGGGACTCAGATTTCCAATTCATTCGTTCCTCCGCGGGCTCCTGGAGTTTTACGGCCTCCAACTACATAATTTTACCCCTGCCTCTATTTTACACATCGCTGGCTATGTCGCCCTCTGCGAGTTATTCCTGGGCTGCGAGGCTCATTTCGATCCGTGGAAAAGGTTATTTTGCCACGTCCCTCGCACACAGAAGGGGTCACTTTATCAAGTGGGCGGAGCCGAAATATGGCGCATCACCGGAACCGGATACCTGTCTGGTACTCCAAAGAAGACGTCCGAAGACTGACCTTCGGAATGGTTTTATATGGAGGACGTCCCCCTTCCGGACCCTGTTCGGCGGGGTCTTCCTGAGTTCAGCAATGCTCCTCTGAAGAAACGCCGAAGTTGGCGCCCATGGAGCCCCTAGGAGGAAGACAACGGAGAAGTCCTGTACCTGATGAACCGGATTAAAGCGCTGGCTCAATCGGGATTAACTGTAATCGAGGTGATGTCGATATGCATAATGCGGGGAGTGTAGCCTCTTCAATATCGAGGGCACCCCCTGTGGTGTTTTAACGGGGAAGATGACGCCACCTGTTGCGGGCGTAAGGGTCCGGACAACGCTGTCGCATTAGCAAAAATTATGTCTGAACTGTTCAAAGGAGAGGAAGAGGAGTTCATCCGCATCAAGCCACGGGATGGATTCTCCATGTACAACCCTCCAAGCTGGGTGAGTTATATCTCCTTATTTCCATTCTTCTCGCATTCTTTGTCGTAGATACTCACCTTGACATTTTGCGGCAGGAACTGCGAAGAGCCATAAGGGCGGTCAACAGCCCATCTCCACAACCAGAGGACCCTGACCGGGCCCTTGGTCCCGGACTCGAAGAAGATCTGGACATATTCGTGGAGCTGATAGACCGGAAGTTCTATCAGTTAAGCTGTGATGACGCCATGGTGGCCATTACGGCCGACTATCCCGGACTACTTCCTGCATCGCATGTAAGAAAAACCAAAAAATCCCAACTCCAAAAACTAGTATCCCCTTTTAGACACTTCACCTACCATATACACATGGTGTTTTACAGGGAAGGCATTCGGGACGCCATGGCGAACCCGCAGCAACTCGCCCACAAGAGGCACCGAGGCCGGGCCGGCCAAAAGGGAAGGCGGTCAGGATGGAGACGCCGGCGCAGAGGTATGACAGAAACCCCGCTCCGTGGTTGTCGTTTTTCTTGAAATGTAATGACGTCCATGTTTCTTTAACAGAAAAAACGCTTGCCGGAATATGTCCGGTGAGGCTGCCGATCATGCTTCCACCAGTCGGGCTCCAGGGCCGGACATAGAGGCGGAAGCCGACATGGGGCGGACGCTGGATACTCCCCCTACAGAGGATGCGGATAGGCTATCCGCTACAAATTCAGAAGTGGAGAGCGCCATGAATCATAGGCGTCGTTGGGCCATACTCCGCGACGCTTGCTTCTCACCAGAGGCATTTGATGCCTTCAATTCTGGAGAGGCGTACCTCCGTGCTGCTCAAAATGGTCTAGCCAGAGCCACAGATCAGTATGTAAAGGATGTACGGGTAAGTAAATCTGACGATTATATGTATCAGTAGCCCCTGATACTTGAAGAAGTTAGCAGAACTGATTAAAGGATCATCTTATTGTGCAGGTTCTTACAGAGAAGAATAGTCGACTGTCACAGGAGCTGGAGGAATGCAAGACCCAACTTCGGGCCGCAGTCGCCGCATTGAAGGAACCGAGAAAGTCCCCAGCTGGTAACATTCCTTTCAAAGAATGATAGGTACCATATAGCATGCGGCATGGCTGCAGATCTAACAATAGATGTTTGCAGATGAATCCGGAGAGAATCCGGAGGAGCAGCACGCCGTACGACAGCTAAAGGCTGGCGAACGCGTGCTGACTGAGGTCAGGCGGGAGAAAAACAATCTCCAAGACGCCAATACCAAGCTGAGCGTGGAACTGAAAGATGTTCGTGCCCAGCTTGCGGACTCCAAGAAGGAGAACAAGCGGCTTCGACGTGTCATATTCAGAAAGTGCTTGAACAAACCCTTTTGAAGAAGTTCGGCGAAGAAGCCGGCTAACAGCTTTATGTCTGCAGGTGTGCTGACGGGTCGTCCCGCAGAGGAAATGCCCGGGTCTGCGGGTGACCTTCTATCCGAGCTCTCACAACTACACGAACAAGTTCGGCAGGTGATGCAAGGTGTTGCCCAGGCCTTGTGGCCATCCGTCTCCCTGCCAGAAGGCATTGTAGAGCTTACGGAGAAGCTCAAGGGAGCACGGCGGCGCTTCCGATTATGGAAGATATCGGCATGCCGTCAAGGTCCCAGGGAAGCCCGGGCCATGGTGAAGACGCGATATAATAGGCTGACCCAAATCACATGGCCGAGGTCGGACCTGTGGGGCCCGAAGGAAAAGAGATCCCCGTTAGCTTAGTTTATGGGCAAGTACAATTAGCCGTAAAGTATACCCAACAGGATTGTAGGCTACACCGCCTGTTGGATGGTATAGAAGAGGAATTTAGTCAGTCTGCATGACTATGTAATTAAAGTGACATGTATAATGCCTTCTAGCCGGATTGTAGATCATTTATCATGGCGGACCTTTTCGCTTCAACCTCGGCACCCGATAGTCCGGAGTGTATCCGAATACCCGCTCAGTTATATAAGAACCGGGGTATGCGTGGAGACTAGGCGTAGGGGTCATTAGTGCTTGAACAGACAAGTGCCCAACTAGTTATGTTATATTACATGGGTAGTAAGAAACATGTTCCAGGGAGAATAGTTCCATTAAGGCTTCCTTTCCCTGGGTACGCATGCCCTAAAGTGCATGTCCGGACTGCGAGAGGAAACGCAGGAAAAAACATCTGGGGGCACATATGGAAAATAAATAAAAATCATCTTTTGTTCACTGACCGAATATTCCCTTAAGAGCGCTAGCTTTCGGCTTCACCCAGTCTGAGGTACACATCCGGCTGACCCGGTAGTAACAATCGCAGAGGTGCTCCCCGTATGCCCTAGCCGAATTAACGGTACGTAGGGCATAAATACAAGAGCCAGGCAACCCAGCTTGGCCAAAACTTAAGTCATATCGATGCATATAATGGAGAAGAAAAGGTACATGTGGAAGAATAACACATGTGTGGGGCATGAAGCCCAGATAAACAATTAAGCTTCTGTGTAAGAAGCCCCTAGGTATGATGAGCGCGGTTAGCGCGTCAATAGTGTGCAAGCAAGGCACAAGTTGGCCTTTGGTAGCCTTGAGAAAAAATAAAAGAAAGAAAGAGAAAAAAGACAGATAAATATATATGCAAAAAATGGATAGAGGAAGGAGACAAACATAGAGTCTGGCGTAGGCGTAGAATCTTCGGAGCCTGGCTGCATTCCATGGGTTCGGCTCAAGTCGATTATTCGATGCATCCCGCAGACGGTATGCTCCACCGGTCAGAACTTGGTCAACGATGAAGGGACCTTCCCATTTGGGCTCGGGCTTGGTCTTTTTCTTCTCCGGCAGGCATAGAACTAACTCGCCAACGTTATAAGTTTTGGCCCGTACTTCTCTGCTTTGGTATCTGTGAGCCTGTTGCTGATAGAATGTGGAACGGGCTTTAGCCACGTCACGCTCCTCCTCCAAGGTGTCCAGACTGTCCTGCCGATCGAGCTCGGCTTCTCTTTCTTCGTACATGCGGACTCTAGGTGAGTCATGAATTATGTCGCAGGGCAGGACTGCCTCTGCGCCGTACAGCATAAAGAAGGGTGTATATTCGGTACTACGATTCAGCATGGTCCACAGCTCCCAGAGTACGGAGTCAAGCTCCTCTACCCAGTGCGTGTTAGACTCCGTTAAGGACCGCACTAATCTGGGTTTAATGCCGCTCATGATAAGACCATTTTCTCGCTCAACTTGGCCGTTGGTTCGTGGGTGATAGACTGAATCATAATCGAGCTTGATGCCCATGTTGCTGCACCAGAGTTTACCTCGTCGGCCGTGAAGTTCGTGCCGTTGTCAGTGATGATGCTGTGGGGGATGCCATAACGGTGTACGACCCCGGATATGAAGTCTATCACCGGTCCGGATTTGGCCGTTTTAACAGGTTTGGCCTCTATCCATTTGGTGAATTTATCGACCATGACTAATAAGTATTTTTTCTTATGGGTTCCCCCTTTAAGGGGTCCAACCATGTCAAGCCCCCAGACCGCGAAGGGCCACGTAATGGGGATTGTTTGGAGGGCGGTGGGTGGCATGTGGCTATCATTTGCAAAAAGCTGGCAACCGACGCAGCGTTGGACCAAGTCCTGTGCGTCTGCCCGGGCCGTCGGCCAATAGAATCATGTATGGAAGGCCTTGCTTACAAGTGCCCGGGCTGCGGCGTGGTGGCCACCGAGTCCGGCGTGAATTTCTGCCAAAAGCTTCCGCCCTTCCTCTTTGGAGATGCACCTTTGAAGGACTCCGGTAGTGCTTTTTTTATACAGTTCTCCCTCATGGACCCTGTAGGCCTTAGATCGCCGCACTATGCAGCGTGCCTCATTTTGGTCCTCCGGAAGTTCCTGCCTATTTAGGTAGGACAGGAATGGTTCTGTCCACGGGGCTATGATGGCCATTATTACATGGGCTGAATGTGTTGTTTCGGTGGCAGAGCCTCCGATTATGTCAGAGTGTTCAGTATCGAGTGTTGTGGCCGGGTACGGACTAATATTTCCGGTGTCCCCTTCCCATACCACGGATGGCTTAAACAACCTCTCTAAAAAGATGTTGGGGGGAACGCATCACGTTTTGCGCCGATGCAGGCGAGGATATATGCCGCCTGATTGTTTTCCCGAGCCACATGGTGAAATTCGAGCCCCTCGAACCGAGCTGACATTTTTAGGACGGCGTTATGATAGGCCGCCATCTTCGGATCCTTGGCATCGAAGTCTCCATTTATTTGCGATATTGCGAGGTTCGAATCCCCATGCACCTCCAGGCGTTGAATGCCCATGGAAACTGCCATCCGAAGACCATGTAACAGGGCTTCGTATTCGGCTGCATTATTGGAGTCTGTATACAGTATCTACAGTACGTATTGAACTGTATCTCTGGTTGGGGAAGTTAGAACGATGCCAGCCCCTAGTCCAGCCAGCATTTTGGAGTCGTCGAAGTGCATGATCCAATTGGAGTATGTGCCGTACTCTTTAGGGAGTTCGGCTTTCGTCCATTCAGCGGCAAAGTCGGCCAATACTTGCGATTTAATGGCTCCCCGAGGTTTGTATGTTATGTCAAATGGGAGGAGCTCAATGGCCCATTTGGCAATCCGGCCTGTGGCGTCGTGGTTTTTTATAATATCATTAGGTGGTACTTCCGAGGCTACTGTAATTGAACACTCTTGAAAGTAGTGTCGCAGCTTCCGGGATGCCATGAATACCGCATAGGCTATCTTTTGATAATGTGGGAACCTTGGTTTACATGGAGTGAGGACAGTGGATACATAATATAGCGGCTTTTGAAGAGGAAATTTGTGTCCGTCCGCTTCTCATTCAACGACGAGCACTGCGCTTACAACTTGATGAGTTGCCGCAATGTATAATAGCATTGGTTCGCTGACGTTTGGCGCGGCCAGGATTGGGTTGGTTGCCAGTATGGCTTTTATTTCTTCCAATCCGGCTGTGGCGGCGTCCGTCCACTCAAAGTGTTCGGTGTGCCGACGGAGGCGATAAAGGGGTAATGCCTTTTCTCCTAAGCGGGAGATAAAGCGGCTTAGAGCCACCACACATCTAGTTAATTTCTAGATTTGTTTGAGGTCCGTTGGGATAGCCAACTGTGACAGAGCTCGGATTTTGGCCGGATTAGCTTCAATTCCTCTACTGGAGACAATGAAGCCCAGGAGCTTTCCAGCTGGTATGCCGAAAACACATTTTTCCGGATTGAGCTTGATGTCGTATGTTCGGAGGTTGTCAAATGTGAGTCTCAAGTCGTCTATCAGAGAGTCGACGTGTTTGGTTTTGACGACCATATCATCTACGTATGCCTCTACTGTTTTGCCGATTTGTTTCTCCAGACATGTCTGAATCATGCGCTGATATGTTGCGCTGGCGTTTTTGAGCCTAAAAGGCATTACGTTAAAACAGAAGGGGTTGTATGGTGTGATGAATGCCGTTGCATCTTGGTCGGACTCCGCCATCTTGATTTGGTGGTAACCAGAGTATGCGTCGAGGAAACACAATGATTCATGTCCTGCGGTAGCATCGATAATTTGATCAATGCGGGGGAGGGGGAAGGGATCCTTTGGGCAGGCCTTGTTGAGGTCCTTGAAATCGACACATAGGCGCCAGGATTTGTCCTTCTTTGGTACCATCACCAGGTTTGCTAGCCAGTCTGTGTGTTTTATTTATCTGATGAATCCGGCCTCCAATAACTTGGCTAGTTCCTCTCCCATGGCATGTCTTTTAGGTTCAGATAAACGCCGAAGAGCCTTCTTGACCGGCTTGAATCCCTGTAGGATATTGAGGCTGTGCTCGGCCAGCCTGCATGGCATTCCTGGCATGTCTAAGGGATGCCAGGCGAATATGTCCCAATTCTCACGCAGGAACTCTCGTAGTGCGGCGTCCACAGTGGGGTTTAACTGTGCACCGATGGAGGCTGTTTTTGTAGGGTTCGTTGGGTGGACTTGGAATTTGACTATTTTGTCCACTGGTTTAAAAGAGGTGGACTTGGATCTCTTGTCAAGTATTATGTCATCCCTGTCCACTATGGAGCATAGCGTAGTTAATTCCTCAGCCGAAAGGGCTTCGGATAATGCCTCGAGGGCCAATGCGGCTGTTTTGTTTTCGGCGCGGAGCGCTATGTCCGGTTCACTAGCGAGAGTGATGATTCCATTGGGCCCAGGCATTTTGAGCTTCATGTACCCATAATGGGGTATGGCTTGGAAGATTGTGAACACCTCCAACCCAAAAAGAGCGTGGTATCCACTGTTGAACGGTGCCACTTGGAATGTAATTTCTTCGGACCTATAATTCTCCGGCATGCTTAATACCACATCTAGTGTGATTTTCCCAGCACAGCGTGCTTCCCGACTGGGGATGATTCCTCTGAAGGTTGTGCTGCTTTGCTCAATGTGGTTCCAGTCTATTTCCATGTTTTGAAGAGTTTCCTCGTAGATGAGGTTTAATCCACTGCCGCCGTCCATGAGTACTTTGGTGAGTCGAAAGCCGTCCACAATTGGACTGAGGACCAGTGCAGCTGGTTCTCGGGCAGTTCGGAATTTAGGTTCGTCACTGGCATTGAAGGTAATAGCCGTGTCGCTCCATGGATTCATTGCTGCCACGTGGCAGATTTCGGCGAGGCTGCGGAGTCTTCGCTTGCGCCTATTGTTTGATGCGAAGGTTTCAAAAACTGTTAATAACGTATTGTTATCTACGGGATGGTGCTCTGTGGCATTTGGGATAAGAAGATCCTCGCCACTTTTGGCCACCTGCCGGAGTATCCAACATGCTCTAAGGCTATGTGTTGGTATGGTATCCATTGTACTATGAATTTTGCAGGGTCCGTTAAGCCATCCCTCCAATATGGTTCCATGCCCTGTAGAGGGTTTTTGTTTCTTTGTAACTAACTCGGGTGTCTTATGATAGTGCACCCTTTTACTTCGGACTGGGTGTATATACTGAGCCGGATTATCCCAAAATTTTGTTTCGGTTTTCCAGGCGCTTTCCATCGCACAGTACTTTCATACTATGGACGCCAAGTCAGCGAAACGTGATATGTCACGGCGACTCAAGGCGTTAAGGATTCCCTTGTCCGTGCAATTATTGCATAAGGATGAGACTACGTCTTCCTCGCGGCAGTCCTTAACCTTGTTCATCACAAGGAGGAATCTGGCCCAATAATGATGTACTATTTTGTTGGGCTCTTGCCTGATGTGGGAAAGATCGTTTATGTTTGGGTGGGTGGGTGGCTTTGAGTCCGAACCCCTACCCGATCTGAGACCCAGGGGCCAAGGAGTTTCCAATCTTGGCAGTTCGGATTCCGGAGTGTTGTCCGATAAGTCTGGCCCGCTGCCTGACTCTAGGTTCAGGGCTTGGGTGATGTCCTCCTGTGAACGGGTATCCGGCTCGAAGAGCTCAGGAATCCGGACATAGTTAGTACTCAAGAAAGAGGAAGAATCGCCGCGTTGTTCATCCAGCACCGCAACATGATGGGTGACCAGTGGAGAGTTAATCTCCCTTTGATCGGGTTTAAGCCCAATCCGATCGTAGTCCGTAGCGACTCCCAAGGCGGCGATGCGATCCAAGAGCTCATTTAGGGAATAGAGCTCCATTGGGTCCATCTTCTCGGTGAATTCCGAGCCAACGTGGAGGCTGTTTTCGAAGACCCGAGAAGTCATCGTCGGTGCAGCAGCCGAACGGGCGGTCATGATGAAACTGCCCAGCCGGAGAGTTTGGCCGACAGCCAGGGCTCCCCCGGCGGTAATGTTGTTTTTAACAACAAGATGAGGCATCCTTCCTTATGGCGACGGCAAAGTGGAACTCTCAATGAAAGCACCAATGTCGGTGTCAAAACCGACGGATCTCGGGTAGGGGGTCATGAACTGTGCGTCTAAGGCGGATGGTAAC
Organism: Triticum urartu; assembly: GCF_003073215.2. Taxonomy (NCBI): domain Eukaryota; kingdom Viridiplantae; phylum Streptophyta; class Magnoliopsida; order Poales; family Poaceae; genus Triticum; species Triticum urartu. The sequence continues at coordinate 84,804,736 of NC_053024.1, forward strand.
AGGAGGCAGGGGACACGATGTTTTACCCAGGTTCGGGCCCTCTTGATGGAGGTAAAACCCTACGTCCTGCTTGATTTATTCTTGATGATATGAGTAGTACAAGAGTTGATCTACCACGAGATCGGAGAGGCTAAACCCTAAAAGCTAGCCTATGGTATGATTGTATGTTGTCCTACGGACTAAAACCCTCCGGTTTATATAGACACCGGAGGGGGCTAGGGTTACACAAGGTCGATTATAAAGGAGGAGATATACATATCCGTATTACTTAGCTTGCCTTCCACGCCAAGTAGAGTCCCATCCGGACACAAGACGAAGTCTTCAATCTTGTATCTTCATAGTCCAACAGTCTGGCCAAAGGATATAGTACGATTTTCCAGAGACCCAACGCCTCGCTCGGGTTCAGTTAGAGCCAACACCTCGCACACACGCGCGTACGTTTACGAGAGAAACGCACATCGCTCGGCCCTTGACCTCCCACCGTAACCGGGAACTCCCCAAAATTTTCCTCCCCCTCGCTTCTACCACGGTTTTTTCCGTCATGGACGGCCCAAAGAATGTCATGCAGCTGCGTCTCCGGCCCACCCAGGACGAAAAGCCCATTTTCTATCATGATTTTTTGTCATAGAAGTAGGATCCCACCACATCTATGATGATACCGGGTTTTGTCACAATTATCGTCATAGAAGTGTCATATGTATGATAGAAAAAAATTCGTTCGGCCTAAAATGTCACGGATGTGTCTTTTTTTTGTAGTGTGGAGAGCACCGCTGTCATTTGCATGTATTATTATTAGTTTACATTGAGTATGACTTCACTGGATCTCCTTTACCATGAATTACAATTTCCAGTCAGCCCTTGATCTTCAGGGGTGCTCTGCATTTATGTTTTGCGGTATCAGAAAGGGCTAGCGAGATACCATATTGTTATATCATATTATGATTGTTTTGAGAATTGTTGTCATCCGAGATTTATTATTATTTCTCACTAGTTGATTACGCCATTGATATGAGTAAACATGAGACCTAAATGTTATTGTGAATATGGTTAGTTCATAATCTTTGCTGAAAACTTGAATGCTGGCTTTACATATTTACAACAACAAGAGCAAACAAAGTTTGTAAAAGTTTTTCTTTATCACTTTTAGTTTGTCAACTGAATTGCTTGAGGACAAGCAAAGGTTCAAGATTGGGGGAGTTGATACGTTTCCAACATATCTACTTCTCCAAACACTTTTGCCCTTGTTTTGGACTCTAACTTGCATGATTTGAATGGAACTAACCCGGACTGGCGTTGTTTTCAGCAGAATTGCCATGGTGTTATTTTTGTGCAGAAATAATAGTTCTTGGAATGACCTAAAAATCAACGGAGAATATTTTTGGAATATATAAAAAATACCGGCGAAACGATCAAGGTCAGGGGCCCACACCCTGTCCACGAGGGTGGAGGCGCGCCTACCCCCTAGGCGCGCCCCCTGCCTCGAGGGCCCCCTGGTGCTCCACCGACCTCAACTCCAACTCCATATATTCACGTTCTGGGAGAAAAAAACCCAGATAGAAGTATTCATCGCGTTTTACGATACGGAGCCGCAGCCAAGCCCTAATCTCTCTCGGGAGGGCTGACTGGAGTCCGTTCGTGGCTTCGGAGAGGGGAATCTGTCGCCATCGTCATCATCAACCTTCGTCCATCACCAATTTCATGATGCACACCGCCATGCATGAGTAATTCCATCGTAGGCTTGCTGAACAGTGATGGGTTGGATGAGATTTATCATGTAATCGATTTAGTTTTGTTAGGGTTTGATCCCTAGTATCCTTTATGTTCTGAGATTGATGTTGCTATGCTTAATGCTTGTCACTAGGGCCCGAGTGCCATGATTTTAGATCTGAACCTATTATGTTTTCATGAATATATGTGAGTTCTTGATCCTATCTTGCAAGTCTATAGTCACCTATTATGTGTTATGATCCGTTAACCCCGAAGTGACAATAATCGGGATACTTACCGGTGATGACCGTAGTTTGAGGAGTTCATGTATTCACTATGTGTTAATGCTTTGGTCTAGTACTCTATTAAAAGGAGGCCTTAATATCCCTTAGTTTCCAATAGGACCCCGCTGCCATGGGAGGGTAGGACAAAAGATGTCATGCAAGTTCTTTTCCATAAGCGCGTATGGCTATATTCGGAATACATGCCTACATTACATTGATGAACTGGAGCTAGTTCTGTGTCACCCTATGTTATAACTATTGCATGAGGAATCGCATCCGACATAATTATCCATCACTGGTCCATTGCCTACGAGCTTTTCATATATTGTTCTTTGCTTATTTACTTTTCCATTGCTACTATTACAATCACTAGAAAACCAAAACTGCTACCGTTACTTTTGCCACGTTACCACTACTTTCATATTACTGTGCGACTAAATACTTTGCTGCAGATATTAAGTTTCCAGGTGTGGTTGAATTGACAACTCAGCTGCTAATACTTGAGAATGTTCTTTGGCTCCCCTTGTGTCGAATCAATAAATTTGGGTTGAATACTCTGCCCTCGAAAACTGTTGCGATCCCCTATACTTGTGGGATATCAAATGTGTACACTCATCACCGGGTTCCACTTCGAAAAATCTCGGACGACTGCCCAGAGGTTGAGTAAACCGGTATTCTACGTGAGTTTAAATACGATCATGCTGACTGTCGTCTATGGAAGATAGCAATTTGCCAAGTTCCCAACCACTCTTGGGGTTATAGGAATGCTTATGTTGTCGCTATCTTTGACAAGCTTGTTGTCGTCCTTCATGGTTCGACTCGATGGATATTGCTCAAAAATCAATTTCTATACACTGATGAGTACTGTGATGCAATTCAATATGAGGGTCTTGTGTTTGCTGCCACCACTCGTGGCACTGTTTTTGCATGGAATCCTCATGATTTCGGTACGTTTTTTCTTCCACCATAATTATAATTGTTTCATCCACATGCATGCGGGTTAGGTAGTTTCCCTTTACTAATTAACCTTCTTGTGTTTCCAAGGTCCTGTGAACATTCCACCACCTATACTTTAAAATTTTATTCACGAGCATGAGGACGAGCAGGACCCATATACTCAGTGGCCCCTGGCAACTTATTCCGATGGATCACCTCTTCTTGTTTGTATATGGGGCACTGCTGATGTTACTAAGGAAGCAGGTGTTGTCTCGTATGGTTGCACTCTACGGACCTATTCCAACATCCGTTGCAGGGTATTCGGGATGGATACTGGTGTACTAGCGCTAACACCTTCTCCCTAGTTCAGTATTAAAAGTCTTGGAGGAAACTCGCTCTTCCTTGGACAAAACTATCCAATGATGGTGGAAGGCGATCCAGCTGCTGTTGACACAACATTACTACCATTTATGAGAAGCAACTGTATCTATACCTCGGACATTACTATGCTTCCCTACCATCCCAATATGGGTATTGAAATAGGCCGCTTCAGCCTGGATGATCAGTCTTGTGTTGGTCTCGAGATTGACAATAGCTGGCCCTTCCCAGAGAATCACTTCTGGTTCATAGCAAGCATTTCCAACGCCGATGAGTGGTTGAGCTAAAGTTCATTTCATCGCTTTGTTATTTGGTGTGTGAGAAAAACTTTACTAGAATGTTTTGTTGGAAATGATCTATAATCCAACGTGTATCCTCGTTGTCGTTATGGGTTGATGACTTGTTGTATGTAATCAATGGTACATTTGCATATGCGTCCATGAACTCACACATGCTAGTGGTGTCCATATGAACAGTGCTAGTGATTTTAGTTGCAAAAATTAGATAGTGCTAGTGATTTGTAGCTGCGTATTTTGACAAATCGCAGTGTTACAAGGTTGACAAATGGAAATGTTACTAGATAAACAAATGTCAATCTTTCTAGTTTGAGAAATGGCAATATACCCAAAATGACAGATATGCAAATCTTACCCAATTGTTTGTACATGGTTGCACACGGGTCATGCAAAACAACCATTTGCGTTGAAGGGATGCAGAAATCCTGCTTGGCACATTTTCCCTTGGCTTCCTGGGGAAGCTATCGGTTTGCATACGGGTGTTCTAACTAAAACATTTGCAATGAGTCTTTTATATTTAAAACCCGTTGATGATTTTTTCAAAAGAAAATCGCTTGATAAGTTTGTACATTAAGAGAGAAAAATGCAAGTTTGTTCAAACCATATATTTCATTCAGTAACACTGCGAATTTATATTCATATGATCGAGAATTCGAGATACAATATTAAACCCCAAAAAAATTATTTCCAGCAGCGGCGGAGGCGGTGTGCCGCGCTGTCGTTGTCGTTGTCGTCCTCCGGGATGCCGTTGCTGAAGTCTTCAAGGCAGCACAAAATGTTCTTCACTTGTAAATCAAACATCATGTCATCGCGCGATCGATGGGCGGGGCGCGAGAGACGGCAACTGGCGCCGCTGAGAGGTAGCAGTCGATGGCAACGTCCCATGCCGCTGAGGGGGGCGCATGGGCACGGGAACGGGTGCAGTGGGTGCAGCCAAACGCACGGGGACCGGCGCCGCGGTGGGTGGAGGGGCGCGCACGGGCGCGGCGGATGCAGCCAAACGCACGGGGGCCGACGACACGGTGGGTGGAGGGGCGCGCACGGGCATGGGCACGGGCGCTGGCGCTGGCATGTACACGAGCTCGCGCGGGTCCGCGAAGACCTCGCTGATGCCCGCGGCTTCCATCTCTGCGATAGTGCTCGGTGACCAACCCGTCAAATGCTACGGGGATGGTCGCTGGCGCGGGCGCGTGGATGGGAGCTGGGACAGGAGTGGGGGCAGCAACCGCCGTGGCCAGCTCATTGTGGGCCATGTCCATGAGGCCCCATTCCTCCTTATTTTCTATCTCCTCCGGCTCGGAGTCGACTTCACCAAACTTGAAGACTAGTGGCAGATGATCATTCTGCGCCATGGTGGTGGAGGTCTGCGGGGGGCAGGGGAATGGGAGGCGAATGGTAAGGCCACCCGTATTAAACAGCGGCTCAGGCGCCATTAATGGAGATGAAGGCGAGCGGCCATGGAAGTCAAAGGGCTCACTTCCAATGAGCCTGCGCAACGTAAAGCTCGCACGCTTCCCGGTGAGCCTCGCATTTGAGGACAGCTTGCATGCCTCTCGGTCAGCCTGCACACCGGACTGCGCTCGCACACCTCCCGTTCAGTCATGGTCAAGCAGCTGTCCGCACGTCACCTCCTACAACCGTTAAAACCAAGACACGTCGCATCACGTGAATGGTTAACAGTACAGACACGTTTTGAATTATACAAACGTTTGAGATATTAAGGGAAACTATTTTTTTCAAAATGCCTTTGTTGGGTGTCATTATTCGAGTGTGCCTTCTCTCAAAATGGACATGAAAAATACCACATCATGTCGGGCGCCATTCCATGATAGCATGCCAAGTTTCATGAATTTCAGACGAGTTTTCGATTTTACTTGAATTTAAAAACCAGGCATCTCAATGTTTTGTCAGCAATCAACGGTGCCCTGGTGTTTGAAATTCATTCCCATATATTGCATTGGACCTAAGCATGCACCCAAGGACACAGGTTTGATTTTGCAACCAATTTATATGCACTGGAGCATGTGCATGTAGTTCAAATTTGAATTATGCACATAAATGCATTGAAAACTCAGTTAATGCATAAAAATGTCCAAAAGAACCCCAATAAATCACAAAAATTGACACAACACTCCTGTTGTTCTATGTTGACACAAGAAAAAATTTGGAAGCAAGAAGAGGCAGTGGATACCGTTTCGTCCCCAAAGGTCGGACGTTTCCTACCGAAACCATGATGCTTGTTGTGAGAAGCTCTGGTTTGTGAGAAGCATATACCCAAACCTGCCCCAAATGGGACAAAAAAATTACCACGGCATGTTGATGCCGCTCCATGAAAGCATGCCAAGTTTCATGAATTTCAGACGAGTTTTGGATTTACTAGAATTTAAAAACGAGGCATTTCAATATTTTGCCGGCAATCAACGGTGCCCTGGTGTTTGAAATTCATTCCCATTTCTTGCATGGGACCTAAGCATGCACCCAAGGACACAGATTTGATTTTTCAACCAATTTATATGCACTGGAGCATGTGCATGTAGTTCAAATTTGAATTATGCACATAAATGCATTGAAAACTCAGTTAATGCATAAAAATGTCCAAACAAACCCCGAAAAATCCCAAAATTTGACACAACACTCCTATTGTTCTATGTTGACATGAGAAATTTTTTGAAAGCAATAAGAGGCAATAGATATCATTTCATCCCCAAAGGTGGGACGTTCCCTACCAAAACCATCATGCTTGTTGTGAGAAGCTCTGGTTTGTGAGAAGCATATACCCGAACCCGCCCCAAATGAAACAAATTTTTTAACACGGCATGTTGATGCCGCTCCATGATAGCATGCCAAGTTTCATGAATTTCAGACGAATTTTGGATTTACTAGAATTTAAAAACCAGGCATCTCAATGTTTTGTCGGCAATCAACAGTGCCCTAGTGTTTGAATTTCATTCCCATCTCTTACATGGGACCTAGAAATTCACCCAAGGACACATATTAGATTTTTCAACCAACCTTAGTGCATTGGAGCATGTGCTTGTAGTTCAAATTTGAATTATGCACATAAAATGCCTAGAAAACCCAGTTAATGCATAAAAATGTCCAAACGAACCCGAAAAATCACAAAAATTGACACAACACTCCTGTTGTTCTATCTTGACACTAGAAAATATTTGAAAGCAATAATAGGCAATGGATATCGTTTAGTCCCCAAAGGTGGGACGTTCCCTATCGAAACCATCATGCTTGTTGTGAGAAGCTCTAGTTTGTGAGAAGCTTATACCCGAACCTGCCCCAGATGAGACAATTTTTTTTACCATGGCAGGTTGATGCCGCTCCATGATAGCATGCCAAGTTTCATGAATTTCAGACGAGTTTTGGATTTACTAGAATTTAGAAACTAGGCATCTCAATGTTTTGCCGGCAATCAACAGTGCCCTGGTGTTTGAATTTCATTCCCATCTGTTGCATGGGACCAAGAAATTCACCCAAGGACACACATGTGATTTTTCAACCAACTTTAGTGCATTGGAGCATGTGCTTGCAGTTCAAATTTGAATTATGCACATAAAATGCCTAGAAAACCCAGTTAATGTATAAAAAGGTCAAATGAACCCCGGAAAATTCCAAGATTGAACACAACACTCCTGTTGTTCTATGTTGACACTATTTTTTTGAAAGCAATAAGAGGCAACGGATATCGTCCCGTCACCAAAGGTGGTACGTTTCCTATCGAAACCATCATGCTTGTTGTGAGAAGCTCTGGTTTGTGAGAAGCTTATACCCGAACCTGCCCCAAATGGGACAAAATTTCCAGCACGACATGTTGATGCCGCTCCATGATAGCATGCCAAGTTTCATGAATTTTAGACGAGTTTTGGATTTACTAGAATTTAAAAACCATGCATCTCAATGTTTTGCCGGCAATCAACAGTGCCATGGTGTTTGAATTTCATTCCCATCTCTTGCATGGGACCTAGAAATTCACCCAAGGACACACATGTGATTTTTCAACCAACTGTGGTGCCTTGGAGCATGTGCTTGTCGTTCAAATTTGAATTATGCACATAAAATGCCTAGAAAACCCAGTTAATGTATAAAAAAGGCCAAACGAACCCCAAAAAATTCCAAGATTGAACACAACACTCCTGTTGTTCTATGTTGACACTATTTTTTTAAGCAATAAGAGGCAACAGATATCGTCTCATCCCCAAAGGTGGTATGTTCCCTATCAAAACCATCATGCTTGTTGTGAGAAGCTCTGATTTGTGAGAAGCTTATACCCAAACTTGCCCCAAATGGGACAAAATTTTCAGCACAGTATGTTGATGCCGCTCCATGATAGCATGCCAAGTTTCATGAATTTCAGACGAGTTTTGTATTTACTAGAATTTAAAAACCACGCATCTCAACATTTTGCCAGCAATCAACAGTTCCATGGTGTTTGAAATTCATTCCCATCTCTTGCATGGGACCTAGAAATTCACCCAAGGACAGACATGTGATTTTTCAACCAACTTTGGTGCATTATTGGAGCATGTGCTTGTAGTTCAAATTTGAATTATGCACATAAAATGCCTAGAAAACCTAGTTAATGTATAAAAAGGACAAACGAACCCCGGAAAATTCCAAGATTGAACACAACACTCCTGTTGTTCTATGTTGACACTATTTTTTTGAAAGCAATAAGAGGCAACGGATATCGTTTCGTCCCCAAAGGTGGTATGTTCCCTATCAAAACCATCATGCTTGTTGTGAGAAGCTCTGATTTGTGAGAAGCTTATACCCAAACTTGCCCCAAATGTGACAAAATTTTCAGCACGGCATGTTGATGCCGCTCCATGATAGCATGCCAAGTTTCATGAATTTCAGACGAGTTTTGGATTTACTAGAATTTAAAAACTAGGCATCTCAACATTTTGCCGGCAATCAACAGTGCCATGGTGTTTGAAATTCATTCCCATCTCTTGCATGGGACCTAGAAATTCACCCAAGGACACACATGTGATTTTTCAACCAACTTTGGTGCATTATTGGAGCATGTGCTTGTTGTTCAAATTTGAATTATGCACATAAAATTCCTAGAAAACCCAGTTAATGTATAAAGAAGGCCAAACGAACCCAGAAAAATTCCAAGATTGAACACAACACTCCTGTTGTTCTATGTTGACACTAAATTTTTTTTGAAAGCATTATGTCATGGGTTTGTCACGGCAGATGTCCTTATGGAAGGACTTAGTCATGGAGCCATCGCAACGGGTTAGCTTAAAGGGGTTAAACCGGACAAGGGGACACAGAGGGTTTTATACTAGTTCAGCCCCTTCGAGGAAGGTAAAAGCCTACATCTAGATGTGATTGGTATTGCTAGGGTTTCGAAGGCCAGGGAGCGAATCCGCTTTGTCTGGCTCTCGAGTTGTTGTCTCCCTCTCAACCGCTGTCGGGTCATCCCTTTATATACATAGGTTGACGCCCGCCAGTTTACAGAGTCTCGAAGCCGGATCATAAACGTGTCCGGTTCGGTCTCCCCACTTCCTATCTTACGAGGCAAGTTACATGATTAAGTCGGTTTACATCTACAGGCTTTAATTCACTTCTGGGCCTTGGGCCTTCGTAAAGCGCCATCATCTTCATGGCTTCATGGGCTTCTAATCTTCATGAAGTTAATCCGGCTACTCCTGGCCGGTTTACGCCCAGTAGTAATATCCCCAACATTAGGCCCCAGATTGGTTTGAACTGGTTCATGTCAATCTCCATCACTTAGAAAAATTCCTCCTTTACATTTTCACCTTTGATCTTGTAAACCGTCGTGACGTCATGCTCCAGACCTTTAACAAACCGCCCTAACGTCATCTGTTCATTAAAGCTGAAGATTACCTTCATTAACGCATATCCAGTCATCGAGGCGACACCATTATTACTTATCCATTTTTTTAGCTCCTCGATTCCCGCACTTGCCTTTGTATCGTTTCGCCTTATAAATAGGGGTAGGGGACCCTTTTTCCTTTCTTTCCTGCTACCCCTTCGTCCCTTCTTCTTCCTTGTGAGGTCTCTGCTCCTGAGCGCCACCGCCATCGACAAGCCTCGCCTCTGCCTCGCCGTCGGCCGCTGCATCACCCTGAATGCACCAGAATACTGCGGCATCTCTCCGTCGTTCCCGTGATACCGGTAACTCTTTTTCCTTCCACCCTAGATCTTGTTTTTAGGGTTTCACTGCTCGTCGGAGTTTATCGAAAAACTCAGTGTTGTTCTTCTCTTTTCCTCTCTGTAGCATCCCAGGCTAGGTTGGATCTGTTTATCCTTGCGCGACCATAGCCATAATCATACTCTCCTCATTAGACTCTCTCTTTATATCAAGAACAACTTATCTGAATCTGCTGTACTATTTAAATACCTGAAGCTTGAACCTGAATATATTCCATTTTCTATCATATCTTAGATTCGAAATTTTCATATACCTTTGTGAAATATGTTTCTCCTCACACCAATATATGCGGTTTAACTTTGTATAAGCAATCTATACCATTAGCCCTCTGATAACCCGGAGGAGCCTTTTACCTCCATAGTTATACTCCGGTTTAACAGTGTCTGGGTACCCCTGTTCTGGTATTGCCTTTTTATCCATTATTGCATTGGTCTCCGGTTTATGCAATTTCACATATCAGTATATCTTTTACTCCATTGCATTTTTTATATCATCACGAGTGATTTATAAACCGGCCTTTCGTTTACAGCTTGTTTGTTTCGCAATGGCCAAACAATTTACCGCTTGCAACTGGGCTCGTTCCCGGGTCACCGAGGAACAATTGAATGATATGGTCAGCATCGGCTCCTTGCCTAAGAAAACTGAAATTAAATGGCGAGTTCGAGGAGCAGAAAATCCTCCGACCCCAAGGTAGGGTGAGGTGGTGGTCTTTGTTGACCACATAAGCCGTGGCTTCAAACCGCCAGGGTCAAAGTTTTACCGAGATGTGCTTGCCAATTTCCAACTCCATCCTCAAGACATTACCGAGATGTACTGTTCCGGGACTTGTTTCACTTAAACCAGTGCACAGAATTTGTAAATGGCCCCAACACTGAACTTGGTGGTGTCTTAATTCAAAAGCGGAAAGAAGATGAATTTCCTCATGCCAAACTGCATAGCCATCCAAAGGAATGGAACCAGACTTGGTTTTACTGCAGAGATACGTCCCCTGAAGATGAGAATCCCCTCCCAGGCTTTCGTGATCACCGGCTTTCCAACACCCATCCAATGCCACAACGCTTAAGCTTTGCAGAAAGGGCGAAATATGCCCCTTAACTCGCCAAACTCTGGGCTTTCATGGCCAACGGTTTAACAGGTGTTGATTTCGTGCGCTGTTGGATATCTTGGAGCATCTTGCCGCTAAGTCAGCATCCCGGTTTAATGTGTGAGTACACCGGTGAGGTTGAAGACCCTCAATGCCATTGCAACATTCAAATAACTGATGAAGAAGTCACTGAAGGTGTAAAGAAGATTTTGAATGAATCGGAACTAGTCTGTAGTGAAACCGTCTTGAATCCCTTCTATACCAAGAACAAACCGCCTGCTGTACGCATTATACTTCCTTTTCATCTTTGATATCTTTAATTTATGCAACTTGTAATCCTTCTTCTGTGTATGTATGTATAGGGTGATGACCCCTTCTGGAAACAGAAAATCGTAGAAAAAGCAGTAAAGCCAACTGGGGATAAAGCGGTCAAACCATCTTGCCCCAAAACCAAAGCCGTCAAACGGATGTCAAAACGGAAAACGGCTGACCGGATCAACATGGAACTTGATAATGATGCTGATGATCCGGAAGTTGAGGTAGAACTTGACTCACTTGGCTCCCTTTTCATGCATCTCGTTAACAATGATCTTCCTCAGGAGGACACAGAAGGCAGTCAAGCTGATGATGTAGAGGTAATTACCATTTCCTCCGGTTCAGACTCTAAGCCAATACAAAAAACCTGTCAAGCAGTCCAGAAAGTAAGCTTTTCTCATCCTCTTGCTCATTTGGATCCAACATTTATTTTGAAGACACAACAGCACGAAGCTCGCCGGACAACCCGGCACAGTGGCCAACAGGTTACTTCAACCGGTTTACCTGATACCCCGGTTCGGAAGCGCCGGTCTGAGGTCTCTCCTACTCCTGACAATTCTTACCCCAAGGCAGGTTATTTCAGACAACCTCTTAATCCGCCTGATTCAAATTATCACGTGACACCTCCCTCATCTTCTGGTGAATCAACAACAACTCAACTCCCCCCTTTGAAAACTGTGGCTGGGTAAGCTTTGTAACCTTTCATCTCAATGCGTTGTAAATCTGGAATAAAATGTTAACCCTCTTTTTAATTTTGTCTGCAGAGCCAAAGCCAGACCCAGCAAGAAAGCTTGGGTCAACAATCCGCCCGAAGACCCAGCCACTGAAGAAGAAGAACAAAGAGGTGAACCGGAACAAACTTGTGAACCAGAGGGCCCTCATCCTAAAGCCACCTCTGATGAACCGCCCCTTCAAGGCCAAAACAATGATGAACCAACAGATGCTGAGCCTGCCGCACCTGACACCGAACCGACAGAGCCAAATCAGGCTAGTCTGGTGAAAGATGTTGAGACTCCATTATCACCAGCCAAAAACACTGAAGGCCAAGGAGATGACGTTATCATTACTGGAATGGGCCACAGCTCTCCTGGCCATCCCGTAGCCTTGGCTCAACATAGTGCCAAAGAAGAGCGGGCTGCTAGGGAAAAAGGCAAATGGAGTAGTGATTTAGCAAGTTATGCTCATCTCAACGCTGAAGAGCTTCACTCTGGCTTCTTGAACTGCTTACACTCAAACCAAGACTATGAAGCCGGTTTGGTGAATTTGATGAAAGAGCGATATGAGGTATTTTCATCTCCCTTTGTTTGTTAATTCAAAGTTGAAATATTAGCCCAAGTAGCCCCCAAGGGCCATTTTATGATGTTAATCATAAGTCGGGTCTTTATAGCACTTTAAACTTTTCTTCAATGATCCTCAAAATGTCAAGTCACTAATAAGAACCAAGACTCATCCTTTAGCAATTAGATAGCCTTCTACAGCATAGCCCCCAAAGGTCGGTTTAACCTTGGCAAGTTAATCCGAGTTTTAATCCATGCATTCATTTTTGAGCAGACGTACATTAGCCCCCAAGTGTCAAGGATAATGCTTGCATTGTTCTGGAGACTTGTATAAAATGTAGCAATTTAGAGCAAATAGGCATTAGTCCCCAAGTACGAAGTGCATAACTTGTTATACGCTTTGTACTTAGAACATAAATGTATCCTGTTGTTTGACATATCTTCAATGTTGCAGGCTGAACTGAGGAATAGAGATGCCAGAAATGCTGACTTGCAAGAGAATGTGAAGTCACAACAAGAAGAAGCTGCCAAAGCCAAAGAGGAGCTGACCAAAGCACTGGCCGCAATGGAAAAACTGAAAGAATCTTTCAACAAAGACCGTGCTGATTGGGACACCAAAAAATCCAGTTTAACAAAAAGTGCTGAAGACGCCAAGGCTGCCCTGAAACCAATTGTAGAAGAACTAGCTGGTTTGAAACGGCAAATCAACGCTATGACTTCTGCTATCTTTAGTAAGTATCTGCTCTATATATTTGGTGCAACTCATGGAATCTTATCATTGATCAGATTGTTGATGTTAAACCGTGACAGGCACCCGGATTGCTCATCTTGGTACAGACATGCGCATGAAGCTCAAAGCGGCATATACTTTGATTGAACAGTTGTACTCTGGGTCTCAGCGGGCTATCTGCACGGCTGCTTTCAACAAACCGGCACCAACCCTGATAAAGGAAACACTTGAGAAACCGGCCATGTTACCAGCCCAGATTGTCGAACTGAAGAAGGCAGCTGCAAGAGCTGGAGCTTTAACTGCCCTTATTCGAGCCAAGGCATGGATTCCAGACCTTGAAGCGGAGGATATCATTAAAGGATACCCAGGCGTGAAGGAGGATGGTTCAAACTTCAACAATGACGACCTCCGGAGGCTGACCAAAGAGAAGCGGCCAATAGCCAGCAAGCTGGCCGACGATACGGACTTGTCTCATTTTCAACCGGCCTATGACACTGAAGGGAAAAGACAGCCAGCCGAAATTCATGAAGTTGAAGAACTTGTGCCTCCGATTCGTAAGCATACTTACGCTCCTGATATTAACCCCTCCATTCTTATCCATGAAGAGGCAGTATTTCAAGCTTTAACTGGAATCGATTGGTCGACGGTTGATTTCCAGCGTCTGGGGAGGGATGAAGAAGTGCCCACACCAACTTACCCTCAACCATCAAGCCGTCCAGACGAAGCGTCTTAAACCGGTCACTGGTTTACTGGCTAGTGTGTGCTGATACTTTAAAAAACAATTATGCAATTGGAGCCGCTTTGAAAACTTCTTGTAATAGGATAGCCAAAACTCCTTTATCTATCATGCCATCGAGCATGTTTTGTAACACCTCGTGACAACTTGTCCCATTTTTTGGGATGTATTGATGCATAGCTCATGATGAGTTGTGTTCCTGAGTATAAAAACTTAAAAGTATCCAGCGGTTCTCCGCTGGACGGGTCATGATGCCCAACAAGTATACAAAACTTAGATGAATAATCGAAGTTTTTGTAAAAAATAATATGTGCAACATACCTCAGTGGTTGACCAACAGCGTATACGGCAAAGGTGTCAATACCAATCCGGAATGTTGATAACTTCTGTCCTCATTTTGCCTGATTATACTAATAAACCGTACCAGGATATAATAACCACCGGGTTTTCTTTATAGTACTGGCGATTTAATCAAACCATACCAGAGCAATGAAATGTCGGTTTATAACTGATCATGGACAGACAACTTTAAAGTTGAAAGCCAATCCGGGCCAAGGACACCGGTTTATCAGAACATATTATGAACCTCACTAAAGGAAAAAAAGACTTCAAATAAAACTCAATAGAAAAAATGTGAGGCTTTTTATGAGCTGCCAGGCTCCAAATCGAGGCTTTTCATGGGCTGCCAGGCCTCTGAGTTAAACCATTTAACAAAGCCTTTTAAGATGGGCCTCCAATTTAACCAATCGTCATTTTAACTTTGACAAGTTCACGGTATGTAGAAGAGTGACTTGTCAAACGTTTGGCGGGTCATACCAGGATTACCTGGACAGGAGTGGCTTACTTGATGAAGGCAGGTTAACCCGGGGTTTTAGGTGAATACACCAGGCTTCCAAGCCGTGGCTTGATAGCCAATTACAAGGGTCCTGTCAAACTCTTTGTTGCGTTGCACAAAGAGCCCCCTAGTAACTTGTGAGCTCTTTGCTCAGTGTGTGCCCATGTTTGAGTTTGTGCTTTGTGCAGCACTCTCTCTGGCTCCACATGATCTTCTTTTGTGGCTTTTAGAGCCCATCGAAAGGTGTAGCTATGGTGTAATAACAACCAAGCCCCCTAGTGAACTTCCCTTCCGGTTTTTAAACCAATCAAAAGGTGTAGCTATGGTTCAAATATGACCAAGCCCCCTAGTGACTTTGTGCGGCTGCAAAGGCCGATTCAACAAAATTTTGCTTTATTAGCAGAAACCCTTGTAGGCACACACATAATGTAAAAAGAACAGAGACCCCGCTTTATTTGAGGCTCCGGTTTATTAAAGAATATATACATTGTCATAAATATGTACATATGAAAAAGCCTATGGCTCAAGTATAGTAAGGCCGAAGAAGAGCTATATTCCACGGCCGCTTGGACTCCTCCTCCGATTTATGTGAGTCTTTGTGCTCTCGAACATCAATGAGGTAGTATGACCCGTTGTGTAGATTCTTGCTGACCACAAAGGGACCCTCCCAAGGTGGGGATAACTTGTGCATATCAGTTTGATCCTGGATGAGCCGGAGCACCAAATCGCCTTCTTGAAAAGTTCTGGTCTTAACCCGGCGGCTGTGATAACGTCGGAGATCTTGTTGATAAATCGTCGAACGTGCTGCTGCAAGATCACGCTCTTCATCTAACAGATCCAAGGAATCCTGACGTGCCTTCTCATTGTCAGCTTCAACATAGGTTGTCACACGGGGCGAGTCGTGACGGATGTCACTAGGAAGAACTGCCTCTGCTCCATAAACCATGAACAAAGGCGTGTAACCCATAGACCTATTGGGTGTGGTGTTGATGCTCCATAATACAGAAGGTAACTCCTCAACCCAACAACCCGGTGTCCGCTTTAAAGGAACCATAAGCCTAGGCTTGATACCTCGTAAAATTTCTTGATTTTCCCTCTCCGCTTGACCATTAGACTGGGGTGCGCAACTGATGCTATATCAAGCCGGATGTGCTCACGTTGGCAAAATTCCTCCATCTCCCCTTTGGAAAGATTAGTACCATTATCAGTTATAATGCTGTGTGGAAAGCCAAACCGGAATATCACCTTTTTGATGAATTGAACCGCCGTGGCTGCATCACACTTACTGACTGGCTCCGCCTCCACCCATTTGGTGAATTTATCAACTGCCACTAACAAGTGAGTCTTTTTATCCTTGGACCGCTTGAAGGGTCCGACCATATCAAGCCCCCAAGTCGCAAACGGCGACTTATTGGAATCATCCTCAACTCCTGAGCCGGAATGCGAGCTCGGCGTGCAAATTTTTGACAACCCTCACATCTCTTGACTAAATCCTCCGCATCAGCATGCGCTGTCAACCAGTAAAAGCCATGGCGAAAAGCTTTAGCAACCAAAGACTTTGAACCGGCATGGTGACCACAATCCCCTTCATGGATTTCGCACAAAATCTCACAACCTTCTTGAGGAGAAACACAACGTTGAATTGCTCCTGAGACGCTGTAACGATGTAAATCCCCGTTGATTATGGTCATGGACTTGGAACGCTGGATTATCTGATGGACCGAGGTTTCATCCTCTGGTAACTCGCCCCGGTTCATATAAGCCAGATATGGGAGTGTCCAATCCGGTATTACATGCAAAGTCGCCACCAATTGAACCTCCGGATCGGGAATAGCCAACTCTTCCTCCGTTGGAATCTTGACTGACGGATTATGCAGAACATCAAGAAAGACATTTGGTGGAATCGGTTTACGTTGAGAACCCAGACGACTTAAAGCATCCGCCGCTTCATTCTTACGCTGGTCTATATGGTCCACTTGATAACCCTTGAAGTGACCAGCCACTGTGTCCACCTCTCGCCGATAGGCAGCCATGAGCGGGTCTTTTGAATCCCAAGTGCCAGACACTTGTTGAGCCACCAGATCTGAATCCCCAAAGCACTTAACCTGGCTTAAGTTCATCTCCTTAGCCATCCGAAGACCATGGAGTAAGGCCTCATACTCAGCAGCATTATTAGTACAAGCGAACATTAAACGGAGGATATAACAAAACTTGTCACCTCTTGGGGAGGCTAGTATGACTCCAGCCCCCGAGCCCTCCAACTGTCTGGATCCATCAAAGTGAATAGTCCAGTACGTATTATCTGGCTTTTCCTCTGGTGCCTGCAACTCTGTCCAATCATTGATGAAGTCCACGGGTGCTTGGGATTTGATCGTTGTGCGAGGTATATATTTGACCACTGTGATAGGATGACCTTGGAAATAATGTTTAAGCTTCCGGCTTGCCATAAACACTCCATACACCAGCTTCTGCCAATGCGGATAACTCTTCTTTGATTCAATGAGCACCTCACTGATATAATAAACCTGCAGTTGAACCGGATATTCCTTTCCCATTTCCTTGTGCTCCACCACAATAGCCACGCTAACAGCTCGGGCATTAGCAGCCACATATAGCAACAACGGCTCTTTGTCAATCGGTGTTGCAAGCACGGGTGGTTCAGCTAAATGCCTCTTCAGATCCTCGAACGCTTTATCAGCTGCCTCGCTCCAGACAAAGGTATCTGTTTTCTTGAGCATCTGATATAAAGGGATGGCCTTCTCTCCAAGGCGACTGATAAACTGGCTCAAAGCTGTAATCCGGCCGGCCATACGTTGAACGTCATTGATACACCACGGTTTAGCCAAAGATGTAATTGCTGAAATCTTTTCTGGATTAGCCTCAATGCCTCTGTTTGACACTAGAAAACCCAAGAGCTTGCCTGCCGGGACACCAAAGACACACTTCTCTGGATTGAGCATCATCTTGTAAACCCGAAGGTTGTCAAAGGTTTCTCTCAAATCATCTATCAATGTTTCCTCCTTCCTGGACTTTATCACAATATCATCCACATATGCATGAACATTGCGCCCAATCTGTGTATGAAGGCAATTCTGAACACATCGCTGATAAGTTGCCTGGGCACTCTTAAGTCCAAAGGGCATGGAGACATAGCAGAAGGCTCCAAAGGGAGTTATGAAAGCTGTCTTCTCCTGGTCCTTAACTGCCATTTTGATCTGATGATAACCAGAGTAAGCATCCATAAAACACAAATGGTCACAACCCGCCGTAGCATCAATGATCTGATCAATACGAGGGAGGGCAAAGGGGTCTGCAGGGCAAGCTTTGTTCAAATCTGTGTAATCCACACACATACGCCAAGTGCCGTTTTTCTTAAGAACCAGCACCGAATTAGCCAACCACTCTGGATGAAAGACCTCCATGATAAACCCTACGGCCAACAAACGGGTGACCTCTTCACCGATAGCCTTACGCCTTTCTTCATTGAAGCGGCGGAGAAACTGTCGGACCGGTTTAAACTTAGGATCAATGTTAAGTGTGTGCTCAGCGAGTTCCCTCGATACGCCTGGCATGTCAGAAGGTTTCCATGCAAAGATGTCGCGGTTCTCACGGATGAACCCGATGAGCGTGCTTTCCTATTTGGGATCCAGGTTAGCGCTGATGCTGAATTGCTTGGATGAGTCACTAGGAACAAAATCAATCATCTTAGTATCTGTAGCCGATTTGAACTTCAATGCTGGATCGTGTTCTGTAGTTGGCTTTTTCAAAGAAGTCATGTCCGCCGGATCAACTTGCTCCTTATAGACTTTCAACTCCTCCGTAGCACAAACTGACTCAGCATAAGCCGCATCACCTTCCTCACATTCCAAAGCGATCTTTCTGCTTCCATGTACTGTGATAGTCCCCTTATGACCTAGCATTTTAAGATGTAGATAAACATAACACGGCCTCGCCATGAATTTAGCATAAGCCGGCCGCCCAAACAAGGCGTGATACGGACTTTTGATTTTGACCACCTCAAAAGTCAATGTTTCTGACCTTGAATCATAATCATCTCCAAAAGCCACCTCTAAGGCTATCTTGCCCACAGGATATGCAGACTTACCAGGCACCACACCATGAAAAATGAATGGTATTTGACGGTTTAAGACTTTTATCTGTCAACCCCATACGGCGGAATGTATCATAATATAGAATGTTGATACTACTTCCCCCATCCATGAGCACTTTAGTAAACTTGTATCCCCCAACTTGAGGGGCTACCACCAGGGCCAAGTGACCCGGATTTTCAACCCGGGGTGGGTGATCCTCTCTGCTCCATAAAATGGGTTGCTCAGACCAGCGTAGATACTGAGGCACTGCCGGATCAACAGAGTTTACTACCCTCTTGTGAAGCTTCTGATCGTGTTTACACAAGCTAGTAGTGAAGACATGGTATTGCCCACTATTTAACTGCTTAGGATGGCTCTGATAACCTGACTGTTGCTGCTGCTGGTTCCCCTGATGGTTGTAGCCTCCCTGGTTGCCTTGGTGCCCTTGATTGATGTGCCCGGTTTGATTGCCTTGAAATCCTGAACCGGAACTGCCACCTCCGTAACCCGGCCCGTGGAAACCACCTCCTGAACGGGGCGGGCCATTATCATACTGGAACATATTGGAGTTCTTAAAATCCCGCATGATGTAACAGTCCTTCCAAAGATGTGACGCTGGCTTCTCCTTTGATCCATGCTTAGGACAGGGCTGATTTAACAGGCGCTCCAAATTGGGGCCCGAACCTCCGCCCCTCTGGGGCTGTTTGCCCTTGTGGCGCTGGCCATTCTCCTGAGCATTGGTGTTAGCGACAAAGTCCAAGCTGCTGTCGGCCTTGCGCTTACCACTGTTCCCGTGGCCTGCCGGATTATCCTGCTAACCCTTGGCGTTGTCGTTCCTCTTCCCCTTCCCCAGTTTGTCCTCCTCTGACTCCGGGTCCTTGGTACTATCTGAATCGGCGTACTTAACCAAAGCAGCCATGAGCGTTGACATATCATTGCATTGGCGTTTGAGCCTTCCTAACTTCTGTTTGAGCGGCAGGAAACGGCAATTGCCTTCCAACGTTAGTACTGCGGTATCTGCATTGATACGATCTGATGAGTGCAAAATCGCCGAGACTCGCTTGACCCAATGGGTCGTGGACTCCCCTTCATCTTGGACACAAGCTGCTAGATCCACGATTGACATTGGATGCTTACAAGTATCTTTGAAGTTCTGGATAAACCGGTGCTTCAATTCGGCCCATGATCCGACAGAGTTAGTTGGTAAGCTCTTCAACCAAGTACGAGTTGTACCTTCTAACATCATGGTGAAGTATGTAGCACATACTGCTTCATCCACATCCAGCATCTCGATCGCCATCTCGTAAATTTCAACCCACGCCTCTGGTTGCAAATCGGCGGTGTAATTGGGCACCTTACGGGGCCCTTTGAAATCCTTAGGCAGTCTCACATTATGCAAAGCGGGGTGAGACACGGCACCCCTAAGGAACTGAACACCACCCCTAGTTCTACTGACGCGGTAGGGTGAACCGGAGTATGTTGACGCGCCCCGTGTCGAGCTGCTAACTCGGCCTCCCGACGCGCGCGGCCATGATCTACAACATCTTGTGCATTAGCACCTCCCCCTGCCGGGTTGTGTCCTCGTGGCAAATTACGGTGACGTGCGCTGCTTGACACAGCCGTTTCATCCTCCACGTGTCTGCTATAGCTCCTGCTCGGACGAGGAGTGGAATGAATCCTCTTGCAACTGTGCGAGTAAGCCTGCTGTTGATTTAGTGCCGTCTGAAGGAGATCTCTGGCCCGACGTGCCTCAACCGCAACTGGTGATTCGCCGTCGGTTGGGAGGGCTGCCAGGCATGAAGCGGCGGCCACGATATTGTCCAACGGGTTGGAATAATGCCCGGGAGGTGTTGGCACATACTATGGCACAACGTTGTTCTGATGAGGCGGGTCCATGGTGCGCGGCTGAACCAGCGCTCCCGTTCCTGGTGCCTCTGCCCGGTTTAGTATTGGCTGGTGACTAGCTCCTGCTCCTGCTCCTGCTCCTGGTGTGTTGAAGAGATTTCGTGGCTCATAACCCGACGGGAGATGCGATCGGTACCTTCTTCTCATGACTTCTTCAGAAGCGTTCTGATCCAGCCTAATCCGGTAGGCCTGCGCTTCCAATTCAGCCCGTTCTGTAGCCATCCTAGCGTTCTCCGCCGCTAGGTCCGCTTTAACCTGAGCTATCTGATCCTTTACCTTTGCAATCTCCGCCTTGTGCTGATCCCTGGATGCTGCATCCACCTCTGCGGCCATCAACGTTGCCAAAGCGTCGAACAAATCAGACAGGACTTGAGCTGGAGGCGGCGCAGAGCTTCCTACCCCTGTTGGTGTGGCCGTTGTTGAACCGGAGAGTATTGCTGCGGCAGCCGATGAATGAGGCGCTGATTGTGTGCCGGCCATGAAGATGGCGACCCGGTTTGGCAGATCAGGGGAATCCGGAATACTGTTGCCCTCGGATCCTCCACTAATCCGGCCGTCCTGCAACTGATAGAGCGATTCGGTCTCTCCATAAGACTCGTCGTCGGAACAGACAACGGTCTCTCCATCGGACGCCGGCCCGTCCTCATACTCCGCTCCATGGATGATGCCTACGAAAACATGCTTCGCCACAGGCTGAACCAGCGAAGGGCTTGCACACTGAGCCGTCTCAATGATGTCGGTGCAGATGTCCAGCTTAGGGGCCGGTTCGCCAATCTTGCCGATGAAGACGTGAATCCCACCGAAGGGGACCCGGTACCCATATTCGATTGAATCGGCCTCGGGATCCCATCATGCGTTGTCGATGTAGAGCTTGCCGCGACGACTCTTTGTCATCCGGCCCACAGCGTATCCCTTAAGTCCATCAAAGCTGCCCTTCAAGAACTCGAAACCATCGTGCGAGAGCCCCACAGTGGGTTTGTCACGGCAGATGTCCTTATGAAAGGACTTAGTCGTGGAGCCATCGCAACGGGTTAGCTTAAAGGGGTTAAACCGGACAAGGGGACACATAGGGTTTTATACTAGTTCGGCCCCTTCGAGGAAGGTAAAATCCTACGTCTAGTCGTGATTGGTATTGCTAGGGTTTCGAAGGCCAGGGAGTGAATCCGCTTTGTCTGGCTCTCGAGTTGTTGTCTCCCTCTCAACCGCTGCCGGGTCGTCCCTTTATATACATAGGTTGACGCCCGCCTGTTTACAGAGTCCCGAAGCCGGATCACAAATGTGTCCGGTTCGGTCTCCCCACTTCCTATCTTACGAGGCAAGTTACATGATTAAGTCGGTTTACATCTATAGGCTTTAATTCACTTCTGGGCCTTGGGCCTTGGTAAAGCGCCATCATCTTCATGTCTTCATGGGCTTCTAATCTTCATGAAGTTAATCCGGCTACTCCTGGCCGGTTTACGCCTAGTAGTAATATCCCCAACACATTAAGAGGCAATGGATATCGTCTCGTCCCCAAATGTGGTACGTTCCCTATTGAAATGTGACACCCCAAAATTTTGGCCTTGTTTTATTAAATTAAAAATTTTGCCAGGAATTAAAACTTTTATTTTCTGGGCTCCCTTTTGATTTTTGAACCATTTTCTCCCTTGTTATTATGGAGTTTTTCCCCAGAGTGAAAACCTTTCAAATATGTTATTGGACTAGTTTAACCTCTCAAGAAAAACTTTTCTTTTATCAGTATAACTAATTACCTAATTAAATTGCTTGATCTTTATTTTCTTGAAAAATGGTTTTCCAAGGTTATATGGACATAATTGAACTACAACCATTTCATAAATTCACCTAAAATTCCAACCAAAATTTGGAGATGTCATGTGATGTTTTTAAATCACTTTTATACAAGAATATCTTTTATTCATGAAATATTTTGAGCTCTACACTCAATTTTTCTTCTCTGGTCCAGAGTGCAATTTGCACTACAACCCTTTTAAATAAATCTTTCTAGCCTCCACCAAAATTATGGGATATTGGTAGTATCATATGATTCAACTTTATGCAAAAACCCAATGATGTAATTTGAAAAAATTGAGTGAATCAACCTCATTTTCATTCTGGTCCAGCCTTGTGATTTCTACTACAACCCTATTTAATTTTGCCCCAATGATCTTGTGCTTTCTCCTACTTGTAGACAGCCCTACCAAACCCCTAAGTCCAGGAGCATGCACCCATTGGCATATTTTTGGTTCATGAAATAATGTCATTTATTTCCTGTCCAGAATTCAAGTTTTGCAAAACTTGCACTAGCAAGTTTCTCCTTTTGTCCAAATGACCTCACCACTCTCTCTGGCATCTAAGGAGACCCTGATCTGGAGAATTTGGCCACCCCAAGAAGAGCCTAGGTGCCTGTGGCATTTTGTCAAACATCTGGAGAGCATGTCCAGATTTGACATGATCTTGAATTTGCATTGTGAACTTGGCCACCTGACCTAACCACCATGTCCATTCACCCTCTAACTAACCTTAACCTAGTCCTGTTTCTTCCCAGCCTCAACCGTGACCTCTAGCATGCTCTGGCATTGTGTCGAGCACATCCCGTGCGTGCCCAGAGCGCGAGCAGAGCGTGCGTTTGGCACGCGTTTTGCACGACCCGCGCCCGAGCCGACACACTGGCCCCCCTGGTTTTGGCCCGCTCTGCAGAGCCACGCCGCTCGCTATCCCCCTCACAGCAACGCGCCAAGCCGCCCTGGCAGCCTACAGCGACGCCGACAGAGCTTTTGGCGGCACACCGGCGTCCGCAGCGCGCCGCTGCCACGGTCGGCGCCGCCAAAGCCACCCCGGCTCGCCACATGCCCCTGGGAACAGCACGAACTTATCTCCTTGCTCGTCGGCTAGCTCTTGTCACCTCCACGTCGCCCTGCAAGCTACAGAGAGGCGGTTCGCCGGCATCCTCATCCACCGCCGTGGAACCGACCTCGACGAGCTATAAAAGGAGGCCCCCAAGCTTCCCCGAGCACGCAGGCAACCTCAGGCCACCCCAATGGCACTCCCCTAGCTCGCATTCGACCCGGGAAGGCCTCCTTCCTCATCTCCGGCAACTCCTGCCGCCGCCGCCGCCCCGGCCAATCCGGCACCTCTAGTACCTCCCCCTCTCCGTTCTCTTCACCAAGAGCTTCCTCATCCTCCCGTGAACCATTCCCACTACTCAATTTTGATCGGGACACACCGCGGGAGAAAAATCACCTTGCCCAACGGTCTCCATCCACCGCGAAGCTCGCCGCCGGAAGCTCCGTCCATCCCCGAGACCATATCGACCACCGGAGTGACCGTCTTGATCCCCTGAGCACGCCGATGGCCTCCGTTCCCCGAATGGTGCCGTCATTCGCCGGTGAGCCTCGCCGGAGCCCCGCCCCGCTCGGGCAGAGGAGGGAGAAGACGCGGGCGACTGGTCAAACCTGACCAGTGGGCAGGCGGGCCCACCGTCAGTGACCCAGCGCCGGTCCACGTGGGTTAAGTGGAAGCGCATTTCCAAAATACGCTTTCGACATGTACGTGTTTATTCGAAACGTTTTCTTTTCTATTTTATTTTAAAAACAGATTTTGACCACAACTTTGACTGCCTATAACTTTTTAAATATAACTCCAAATGAATTAATTCTTTTTCCTACATCTCTCAAATATTGTCTAGTTTATTTTAGGATTTATTTGAAAATTTTCCAAACAACTTTTTTGTATTGTTTTTGAAATATGTATTATTTGCATATTTTTGGAAATAGGATTTTTGGGAGAGAAGGAAGCTTTCAAAAAATTTGGAGAGCACCCCCACCTCTCCACACCATTGAAGGCAAGCATTCTGAACCCCGGAATAATATTTTTGATGTGTTAGTTGACACGTTTATAACACCACCTTATATCGGAGAACTTGTTATTTCATGTGATATGATCATTTGCATGAATGCATATTAGTGATTTCCTTGCTGTTGGAAATGAATATACTTGTGATGGTAATCACCCTCATGTGCCTTGCATGCATGCCGGAAAGGAATCAGGGAAAGCCTCTGCCTTGGGTAGGAGTGAGCTTGTCGCCGGTCCCCGTCGGGACGGTTATGTCCGGTATGGCATGGTAAGGTATATTGAGTGGTGATTTTGTTGATTGAAATATATTTGTTTACATGTCATGCAGGGAATTTATAAACCTCCTGAGTCGACCGTAGACCGAGTCTTGTTCCAGTAACCCCCATACTTGCTATGTACTACCACTTGTCCCTGCCGCAGGTAGGGTATGGTTCAGTAAGTCGTTAATCCCTTTCAAGCACACACCGTACAGAGAGGCCATGGTGGAAGATACCGGTTGTAGCTGGTAGGCAGGCCACCTGGTCCGGGGGCATGGGTGTTTCCGGTTGGGACCGAGAGGGGAGGCCACCCCTTAGAGCGCGCGATATAAATTTGATCCCATGCTACGCGAGGTTGTAGCCTCCCCACTTAGAGTTTTGCTTAACAAGTGTCATGGGTGATTCCAGACACCGATGAGTTAAGCTGGTGTGTGCAAGTTAGGCGTGTTTTCAACTAAAAGGCCGTAGACGGAATTAGTCCCGATGGACTAAAGGAATCCGTTACTCGTGGGTAAAGAGTACACCCTCTGCAGAGATTAAAACCTATTCGAATAGCCGTGTCCATGGTTAAGGATTACAGTCTGGGATGGGTCAAGTGTTGGTCTTAGTGTCGGTCTTCGGAGGAGATATTGTTAAACCAAACTTGGATACCGACTGGTTACTTGTGAGAACCATGATTATTATTTTGTGATGGACTAACCTGTTGCATTATTTGTATTATTGAGTATCCCTGGGACGGTTCTACCTCCTGGATATTCATTGTGATTATTTATTTTATAAAGCCCTTTATGTGGTGTCGCTCAGACGCCAGACTGTGGCATTTCTTTTAAAGCCCTTTATGTGGTGTCGCTCAGACGCCCGACTGTGGCATTTGATTTAAAGCACTTTATGCGGTGTCGCTCAGACGCCCGACTGTGGCATTTCTTTTAAAGCCCTTTATGTGGTGTCGCTCAGACGCCCGATTGTGGCATTTCTTTTAAAGCCCTTTATGTGGTGTCGCTCAGACGCCCGACTGTGGCATTTCTTTTGAAGCCCTTTATGTGGAGTCACTCAGACGCTCGACTGTGGCATTTCTTTTAAAGCCCTTTATGTGGTGTCGCTCAGACGCCCGACTGTGGCATTTCTTTTAAAGCCCTTTATGTGGTGTCGCTCAGACGCCCGACTGCGGCATTTTAATTCCCACTCTATTAATGCTTATTCATGTTGCATGAAAATAACCTGCTTGCATGCATAAAAGATATTTTATTTATGACTGACGATGTGATCATAGAATTTTTTTAGTGCATGATTATCAATTATATTATACCTGTGTTCTAAATGTTTGCGAGTACATTCAAAGTACTCACTGGCTTGTCCCTGGCTATTGTCTTGGCCAGATTGCTTGCTTGGAGAGGAGCGTGGCGATGACAGCCTCGGGACCTAAGCAACGGTGATAGTAGCCTCGCGAAGATAGGAGTTAACCTGGTCAGCTGTTCCTGTGGGAAATGGAGTCCCATAGACACTGATGTCTCCCAAACCGCTTCCGCCATCAACCACTAGAAACCCAATTGTTGTACTCACAGGCCAGAATGGTCTTGTACCACATATTTTTGTATTTTGCTTGGAATTTCTGTATCAAGTTGGAGCCTCATCAGCTAACAGTAATCCTGGGGCTGATGAGCACGACGGTCTTTTCTGGAAATTTATACCCGGAAAACCCGGTCGTGACATGAAACCATCATGCTTGTTGTGAGAAGCTGTGGTTTGTGAGAATCTTATACCCAAACCTGCCCCAAATGGGACAAAATTTTCACCATGACATGTTGATGCCGCTCCATGATAGCATGCCACGTTTCATAACAAAGGCCAAACGAACCCCGAAAAATTCATTCCCATTTCTTCCATGGGACCTAAGCATGCACTGAAGGACACAGATTTGATTTTTCAACCAATTTGTATGCACCGGAGCATGTGCATGTAGTTTCATTTTGAATTGTGCACCTGAAATGGCTAGAAAACCAGTTTAATGTATGAAATGTCCAAACGTACCCTGAATTATTCCAATTCTTTTACGAGACACATACAGTTGCATGTTCACTGCAGATAAAAGGTCTAGCAATTCAAACATCGTCCATTGCCGTTGTGACCCCATTTTGTAATTCAAATCAAGTAGATCCCACATAGTTTATTCTCACCAACCGTGTGAGATGTAGTACAAAATATCTTGGAGCACCAACGGTGTATAATACGCCTATGGTTTACGCGAGAAGGTGCATCGGCTACAGTCCACAGCCGGCGTGTCAAGAACACTAGCTCGCTCCCCCAAAACTCCCGCCTCTGCATCGGCAGCGGCGCAGAGGGCGTCGAGGTGGGCCCCCAGGACGAGGAGATCGACGTCGACGCGCAGAGGAGTGCCTTCCCCAATGACCCCGATGACGATACTGGCCCGGACCCGGCTCGTGGAACACCGTACATGACGAGGAATGATTGGCTCGACCTCCACTTCGACCGAAAGTAGTTTAGCTTAGTTTAAATTTATGTTTTATGTTCAGTTATGCAAAACTATCTATGTTTATGTTTGAATGCATGCTACTTTCGGTTGAACCTACTTTGAACTTGATCAAACTGAAGTTTACAACCTTAAGTTTAGGGGATCGACTAGAAAAGGCCAAAAAATGCTGGAGTATATATATATATATCCACTAAGGGTTTTAGTCCTTTAACTTTTTAAGGATCACCTAGAGATGTCCTTATGACTTGTTTATTTCAGTTCTTCACAATGTGATGCTCTATATGTGTAACTATTTGTTGTGCAGTTCAATTTCATCAATAACAGTTTCAACAATACCACTATGAATTACGATATTTGGTTGCTATTAAGGATATTGCAGTTAACATGCCTTTTCATTTTTCAATTGTTGTTTAGCAAGATGCATTGTACTGAATGACTAAATATGCAATCCCAGGCTACATAGCAACAAGGAAGAGTGTTACCTTAATGTTCTGATGATGTCTAGATATACATGTAATAAAATCTTATATAATGGAATGGATGGAATGTTGTACTACATCATTTTTCAATTGTTGTTTAGCTTCTAATATTAACTTGGTGCTTTTAGGTACATATATCATTGCCAAATATCCACACTTCAACCCTTTCTACGCATGGGGCAATGAGATATTCATGAACCAGCATCAAGTGAGGAAACTGATAAAGATTGTTACTAAAATGGGTCAAAAGATGTCAATCGAACTATTTGTTTACACTTTATGCAAGAGAACAGTGAACTGCGGGATGGTAAGTAAGAACCCCGTAGCCTTCTTTTTACTGCCTGTAATGAGTTGTGTTAGATGAAAATATCTGAATATTTTTTCTTTTGCAGTGGATCCTGAAGCAGTTTACTCAAGATTACCTCTCAAACTACATGATTGGCGGCCGACCATCACAAGGGTTGGACTAGAGTCCTGCATGCCTTCTGCATCCAGGAGAGCACAATAGGGCCATTCCGCTTCACCTGTTCAGCAATTGGAATGTCTGTCGCCTCTTTCTTTACCATCCGTAAAAGTACAAGTATAGAACCCTGGTACATCATTCTTTATTTGGTGCTTCTGTAATTCTTAAACATATGTACCTGTGAATCGAATAATGCATTGGTTGTTTGAACCTGATGGATATGAATAAAGCTATAGCCTACTTTCAAGTTTAAATTAGGTACAATTTTAAATAGCAACAATTAAATTAGGGGAAAATTATGTTGTGCAGGTCATTACGGCACACACGGTTGGTAAAACACAAACGTTTGTGATATACACCATAATTCGAGACGGTTCACAGAGAGGAAACGTGTGCAAGCATGCACGCAATTGCCGTTCGCAAAGCATGTGTGATGTCAAACACTATCACATACGGTGCGGGAAAACTAAATGTGTTTGATTGTCTACCTATCGTACATGGTTTATAATCATGAACTGTTTGTGATGTGCCAGACATCGTAAATCTCCCGTGCCTGGAATCTGCCTAGTATCTGTCGGGAAAGCTCCCGTGCCTAGAATCTACCTGGTTTTAGGTAGAACCACAAAACTCTGACTGCGATGGCAATGCAAGCACAAACGAGTAGCAAGGATGAAGCATTTGGGATATTCAAGATATCGGAAACGGTTATATAGGGACAACTATATGCAACAAGGCTCCCTATCCCCGATGGTTTCTGGGTCGTGTGGGAAGGACCCCCCTATCGCCCACACTCACTTGGCGACGGTTCCAAATGCCATCGTGGAAAGGGGTAAAAAAAACGTTTGTTTAGGACCGACACGCACCAGTGCATCTCTTGATGTGCTTGGTTCTCTTGTGAAATCTGGATTCCTTTGCCAAGGCAATTGCACCAGTATTGTCACAAAAGATTTTCATTGGACCCGATGCACTAGGTATGACTCCTTCATCCAGACTCCTTCATTTGTTGCTTCTGAAGCAGCTATGTACTCCGCTTCACACATAGATCCCGCCACGACGCTCTGCTTGGAACTGCACCAACTGATAGCTCCACCATTCAATAAAAATATGCATCCGGTTTGTGACTTAGAGTCATCCGGATCAGTGTCAAAGCTTGCATCGACGTAGCCGTTTACAACGAGCTCTTTGTCACCTCCATAAACGAGAAACATATCCTTAGTCCTTTTCAGGTATTTCAGGATGTTCTTGACCGTTGTCCAATGATCCACTCCTGGATTACTTTGGTACCTCCCTGCTAGACTTATAGAAAGGCACACATCAGGTCTGGCACACAGCATTGCATACATGATAGAACCAATGGCTGAAGCATAGGGAATGACTTTCATTTTCTCTCTATCTTCTACAGTGGTCGGGCATTGAGTCTGACTCAACTTCACACCTTGTAACATAGGCAAGAACCCTTTCTTTGCTTGATCCATTTTGAACTTCTTTAAAAGTTTATCAAGGTATGTGCTTTGTGAAAGTCCAATTAAGCGTCTTGATCTATCTCTATAGATCTTGATGCCTAATATATAAGCAGCTTCACCAAGGTCTTTCATTGAAAAATTCTTATTCAAGTATCATTTTATGCTATTCAAAAATTCAGTATTATTTCTGATCAACAATATATCATCTACATATAATATCAAAAATGCTACAGAGTTCCCACTCACTTTCTTGTAAATACATGCTTCTCCAAAATTCTGTATAAAAACATATGCTTTGATCACACTATCAAAGCGTATATTCCAACTCCGAGATGCTTGCACCAGTCCATAAATGGATCGCTAGAGCTTGCACACTTTGTTAGCACCTTTTGGATCGATAAAACCTTCTGGTTGCATCATATACAACTCTTCTTTAAGATATCCATTAAGGAATGCAGTTTTGACATCCATTTGCCAAATTTCATAATCATAAAATGCGGCAATTGCTAACATGATTCGGACGGATTTAAGCATCGCTACAGGTGAGAAGGTCTCATCGTAGTCAACTCCTTGAACTTGTCGAAAACCTTTCGCAACAAGTTGAGCTTTGTAGACAGTAATATTACCGTCAGCATGAGTCTTCTTCTTGAAGATCCATTTATTCTCTATGGCTTGCCGATCATTAGGCAAGTCAACCAAAGTCCACACTTTGTTCTCATACATGGATCCCATCTCATATTTCATGGCCTCAAGCCATTTTGCGGAATTTGGGCTCATCATCGCTTCCTCATAGTTTGTAGGTTCGTCATGGTCAAGCAACATGACTTCCAGAACAGGATTACTATACCACTCTGGTGCGGATCTTACTCTGGTTGACCTACGAGGTTCGGTAGTAACTTTATCAGAAGTTTCATGATCATTATCATTAGCTTCCTCACTTACTGGTGTAGGAATCACTGGAACTGATTTTTGTGATGAACTAATTTCCAATAAGGGAGTAGGTACAATTACCTCGTCAAGTTCTACTGTCCTCCCACTCACTTCTTTCGAGAGAAACTCCTTCTCTAGAAAGGATCCATTCTTAGCAACGAATATCTTGCCTTCGGATCTGTGATAGAAGGTGCACCCAACAGTCTCCTTTGGGTATCCTATGAAGACACATTTCTCCGATTTGCGTTTGAGCTTATCAGGTTGAAGCTTTTTCACATAAGCATCGCAGCCCCAATCTTTAAGAAATGACAACTAGGGTTTCTTGCCAAACCACAGTTCATAAGGTGTCGTCTCAACAGATTTTGATGGTGCCCTATTTAACGTGAATGCAGTCGTCTCTAAAGCACAACCCCAAAACGATAGCGGTAAATCAGTAAGAGACATCATAGATCGCACCATATCTTAATAAAGTGCGGTTGCGACGTTCAGACACACCATTACGCTGTGGTGTTCCAGGTGGCGTGAATTGCGAAACTATTCCACATTGTTTCAAATGAAGACCAAACTCATAACTCAAATATTTACCTCCACGATCAGATCATAGAAACTTAATTTTCTTGTTATGATGATTTTCCACTTCACTTTGAAATTCTTTGAACTTTTCAAATGTTTCAGACTTATGTTTCATCTAGTAGATATACCCATATCTGCTCAAATCATCAGTGAAGGTCAGAAAATAACGATACCCGCCACGAGCATCAACAGTCATCATTCCGCATACATCAGTATGTATTATTTCTTATAAGTCTGTTGCTTGTTCCATTTTTCCGGAGAACGGAGTCTTAGTCATCTTGCCCATGAGGCATGGTTCGCAAGCATCAAGTGATTCATAATCAAGTGATTCCAAAAGTCCATTGGCATGGAGTTTCTTCATGCGCTTTACACCAATATGACCTAAACGGCAGTGCCACAAATAAGTTTCACTATCATTATTAAACTTATATCTTTTGGCTTCAATACTATGAATATGTGTATCACTACTATCGAGATTTAGTAAAAATAGACCACTCATCAAGGGTGCATGACCATAAAAGATATTACTCATATAAATAGAACAACCACTATTCTCCGATTTAATTGAATAACCATCTCGCATCAAATAAGATCCAGACATAATGTTCATGCTTAACACTGTCACCAAATAACAATTATTCAGGTCTAAAACTAATCCCGAAGGTAGATGTACAGGTAGCATGCCGACGTCGATCACATCGACTTTGGAACCATTTCCCACGCGCATCGTCACCTCGTCCTTAGCCAATCTTCTCTTAATCCGTAGCCCCTGTTTCGAGTTGCAAATATTAGCAACAGAACCAATATCAAATACCCAGGCGCTAGTGCGAGCATTAGTAAGGTACACATCAATAACATGTATATCAAATATACCTTTCACTTTGCCATCCTTCTTATCCGCCAAATACTTGGGGCAGTTCTGCTTCCAGTGATCAGTCCCTTTGCAGTAAAAGCACTCAGTCTCAAGCTTAGGTCCAGACTTGGGCTTCTTCACTTGAGCAGAAACTTGCTTGTTGTTTCTCTTGAAGTTCCCCTTCTTCCCTTTGCCCTGTTTCTTGAAACTGGTGGTCTTGTTGACCATCAATACTTGATGCTCCTTCTTGATTTCTACCTCCGCAGCCTTTAGCATTGCGAAGAGCTCGGGAATTGTCCTATCCAACCCTTGCATATTATAGTTCATCATGAAGCTCTTGTAGCTTGGTGGTAGTGATTGAAGAACTCTGTCAATGACACTATCATCAGGAAGATTAACTCCCAGCTGAGTCAAGTGGTTGTGGTACCCAGACATTCCGAGTATATGTTTCCTGACAGAACTATTCTCCTCCATTTTGCAGTTGTAGAACTTATTGGAGACTTCATATCTCTCAATCCGGGCATTTGCTTGAAACATTAACTTCAACTCCTGGAACATCTCATATGCTCCATGACGTTCAAAATTTCCTTGAAGTCCCGATTCTAAGCCATAAAGCATGGCACACTGAACTATCGAGTAGTCATCAGCTTTGCTTTGCGAGACGTTCATAACATCTAGCGTTGCTCCTGCAGCGGGTTTGTCACCTAGCGGTGCTTCCAGGATGTAATTCTTCTGTGCAACAATGAGGATAATTGTCGGTGTCAAAACTGGCGGATCTTGGGTAGGGGGTCCCGAACTGTGCGTCTAGGCCGGATGGTAACAGGAGACAAGGGACACGAAGTTTTACCCAGGTTCGGGCCCTCTTGATGGAGGTAAAACCCTATGTCCTGCTTGATTAATATTGATGATATGGGTAGTACAAGAGTAGATCTACCACAAGATCGAGGAGGCTAAACCCTAGAAGCTAGCCTATGGTATGATTGTTGATGTGTATGTTGTCCTACGGACTAAAACCTCCGGTTTATATAGACACCGGATAGGGTTAGGGTTACATAGAGTCGGTTACAATGGTAGGAGATCTGCATATCCGTATCGCCAAGCTTGCCTTCCACGCCAAGGAAAGTCCCTTCCGGACACGGGACGGAGTCTTCAATCTTGTATCTTCATAGTCCAGGAGTCCGGCTGAAGGTATGGTCCAGCTATCTGAACACCCCCTAATCCAGGACTCCCTCAGTAGCCCCTAAACCAGGCTTCAATGACGACGAGTCCGGCGCGCAGATTGTCTTCGGCATTGCAAGGAGGGTTCCTCCTCCAAGTAGATTTTGAAGACAAAGATAGTGTCCAGCTCTGAAAAATAATTTTCCACATATTGCCATGGAGAGAATAATATTTACACAAATCTAATCTGCTGACGTATTCCGTAGTGTGACATCACACCACGGCCAAGCTTTTATTCGAACCGTTTCACTGTCCCATCTCAGCGCGTTATGCGAGGCGGTTTCCTTGGCACGTCTTGTTAAAGCAGAGATCGTGTCCCCTTATCCCGGGATTCTCATCAATACGGGCGTGGGTAACCCAACCGCTTCTAGGACTCCTAGATTATAGGCAAGTCCAAGCGGACACGGAGAGGACGCTTGATATTCACCCTCTTTATAAAGGGGATAAGGCTTTTATTTTTCCGTCCTGTGCTCAATCGAATCCTTCCCCCACCTCAAGCTCAAACGCCCGAAGTTCGGGTCAGGTGCTCCTAACCTTCAGTCATGTCCGGATCTAGCCTTCAAGGCCGATGGATGCCTTCCTCCGGCACGGAAGAAGACATCAAGAAGTTGAGGGAGGCCAGATATCTGACCGCCGAGATTTTGCATCGGCTGCCTCCCCGAGGGCAGGCCGTGCCCACCCCCGAACCCAACGAGAATGTCGTGTTTGTTCCTCACTTCCTCCGAGGTCTAGGTCTTGCCCTGGATCCTTTCGTCAGGGGTTTGATGTTTTACTATGGGCTAGATTTTCATGATCTAGCTCCGGACTCCTTTCTTCATATCATGACATTTATTATCGTGTGCGAGGCCTTCCTCCGGGTTACCCCTCACTTTGGCCTATGGCTCAAGACCTTTGGAGTGAAGCCGAAGCTGGTCGAGGGGGAGCATGCAGCGTGTGGAGGTGCCTTAATATGCAAGATGACGGGAGCTCCGTGGCCCAAAGTTTCCATCCCAGAGGTGTCTGAATTGTGGCAACAGGAGTGGTTCTACATCACGGCTCCTAGAAGTGCCAAGTGGGCGCCCCCCCTGTTTTCCGCTCGGGCCCCCCACCACAACTAATGTCATGGATTAGTAGAGGTCTGAGCTGGGGGCCAGCGAAGGACGTGCCTATTCTGCAAGGCCGCATTCGAGATCTCTTCAATGGAGATTTCAGTTTGGTTGCGGTGATACATGTTATGCTGGTTCATCAAGTCCAGCCTTGCAAACGCCGGCCTCTTCGCCTGTGGGAGTTCAATCCTGAGGGACCGCGTGCCATTCAAAATTTTCTCGGCCTGACGCACGAGGAGATGTACAAGTCATTCTTCGGACCTCAGACGGAGTGTTCAAAAATCACCGAGGATGTGGGCCTGAGCAGCAACCGCACTGCCAAACAGGTAAGGCATCTTCCGGCCGAACATACCTTCTCTACTTTGTTACGAAGTTATCTCTGAGAGTTCGCTTTTTTGACCTGGACTGGCTAACAAAGGCGAAGTTGATTCGGTGTTCGGCCCCCCTCCCTGAGGGTTTGGAAAATCCAGTATTGGAAAAGATGCTCCAGACCGCACCTTGCCCGGAGCCCTTGAAGGAAGATATTGTGGAGGATAATGCGGGCGGACGCGGGCCCCCAACGCTGCCCACTCTAACCGAGGGAGCGAGCGTCTCCATGAAGGAAGGCGACCAGAAGAGGAAAAGGACTGCGCCCGGGAATTCGGAAGCCGAAGCTTCCAAACGGGAGAAGAAGTCTCCCACGGAGGGTCCTACCTCGGGGGGCGCTATTGCGGCACAAAGTCCGCAGGGGGATCAATTCTCCCACGAGTCGTAAGTGACCCGAAATACCTTTAATAGTACAGATATGCCATTTTTCATCTGAGAAAATAACCACCGCATATATTTTGCAGTTCGGGCCTTAGCCCCTCTCAAATGAGCTCATCTTAAGGGGATCTTCTTCCAGAGATGATGGAGAGCGAGACGCCTCCTCCGGACTCCTCCGCTCCAGAAGCGGGCGACCCTGAAGTGTTGTCGAGGAGGGCCTCTCCGAGCCTGGTGAGGCCAGAAGATAATCCCATTGACCCCCGAAGCTCCCAATGTCCGGCTCCCAAAGAGAGCAGACAAAAGAGTCTGGCACCGTCTAGTGTGCGATCGGATGTTCTGAGGGAGTTGGTGGGGCGAGCGGCCATCTCAGATGAACACCGTGTGCTGATGAACACGGTGATGGAGAGAATATCGTCCGCTGAAAGCGGATTGCATGAAGCTTTTATGAGTTTACTGACAGGCTTTGAGGTTCGTAAAAGAATGTATGATAACCCTGCACATGTTAGGTGTGCCATGTGTAGATAGTAGCCCCTGAGACTCTGGTTGTCGTTGGAAACGACGACGAACAGAGGATCATATTCCCAGGAAATAACCATGCTACCTTTATGTGCAGGTGATGGAAGCTCCGGTGGCTAGCCGGACTAGCGAGTTTGCCCATTTAGAATGGCAGTTGGATGCGGCAGACGCCGACATCAAGCTTGTTAACAAAAGGCTTGATGAGGCACAGGGTAAGTACCAATATCTGGTAAACGCCACATAGGAAGAGAAGCATGATGCCAGTATCTTAAATATGTTGTCACTGCAGATGGAGCTGCCACTATTGAAGCCTTGCGGGCAGAACTTGCCCGAGCCAAGGAACAAGCGAGGTTAGGTAATGCGGCAGCTGTGAAGGCGGCCGAAGAGTTGCAAGCCGAGAAGGCCGCGCATGGCGAGAGCCGAGACAAGATGGACAAGATGGCTATAGAATTAAAAGCCGCCGCCGACCGTTGCCAGGTTCTTGAAAAAGAAAACCAGGCGAAGGCATCGGACCTTGAAAAGGCTGCTGCGACGAAAAAGGATCTCCTCTCTGCTATGAGGGCAAAGAAGGAGGAGCTGCGGGAAGCCAGGGATATTGTAGCTGGGAAATCCTTTATGTTGCGGAGGAAATTCGGAGATCCACGGTATGCCCCTCTGGATCGGCTGTGGAGTTTGGAGGATGTGTATATGGATTTGGCGGCGAGCGCTGCCGATGCGGCCAAGTACTTCCAGGGTCAGACGGACCGTGGAGTAGACCAGCTGTTTTGGAGACAATTCCATTCTCCCGAGCGTCCACTTTCATTGACTAACCAATTAGCCGAATGGGCCGAACTAAATAGGTTGCCGGGCTCTCCATGAGGTCTATTGTGGATCAGTTATGGCCGGAAAGGTCAAAACCGAACAGTTATTTCAGCTTGGTGCAGTAGTTCCTTGACATGGTGCCGCGCATTAATGCGATGAAGAGGTCGGCGTGCATAGAGGGCGCACAGATGACCTTTGCCCGTGTTAAGGCATACTGGGCGGAGATGGATGCTACCGATGTTGCAGCGCGGGATTCGGCTATAGGTCGAAAGGCTGCTGAGCACTATTTTGAAGAAGTTCTTGAGGGTGCCCGCTTGATAGAGACCCAATGCTCAAAAAATATTATGTTTGAGTGATATGTAATCTCATTGTAAGCGAAATGCTTTTAAAAAAATTTATAAGGCTATTTTTATACTTTTGCCTGAAAGTAATATGATGCCTCCTGGGCGGCCGTTTATGTATACATGTGTATAACCTGAAAGATTGCAGTCGTTGGCTTCAGCCCCACGCATATAATGCGGAGGTGCTCACAAAAACACGCGTTCACACTTAACCCAACGTCTTGGTCCTATTAAGGAGGTGATAGCGGAGCGAGTGAGGCAACCGGACTATAATGCTTTAGCACTTTCACTTAGCCATAGGAGTTTGACAGTGGGGCTACTAGATAGCCCCTGCTGGCTCCGCACTCTCCCGGTTCCGGGGTGCGTACATGCCTGGCCGGAAAACGGCCCTTCATTAAGGCGGAGGAATTCTAACATTCCCACAGGTCATCGAGTGGTTGACCAGTCTCACGCTATATCATGACAGTCAGTTTTCGGCTTTCTCTACTGAGGTGCTTGTTCGGATGAACCAGGGCACAATCGCAGTAGTTCTCCTGGTGCTACCTTAGCCAGTAAAGCGGAACATAAGGCACCAAAACACAGGAGCCGGGCAAACCCAACATTTGACCAAAGACAATGATTTGGAGCTGATGCATATAGGGCCAAACTCGCAACGCCGAACACTCCCTAAGGTATTCGGCCTTTGTGGTATAAACTAGGCCAAAATAATGGCCTTTGTAGGAAGCCCCTTGTGTCCAGGTACGTGCATTGTTGTGGCGTGGCCACATGCCAAGACGTTAGCATTCTTCTCAACGGTGGATATGTATCAACAAGAGACAGTAAAAAAGGTTTACGCAAGGTCTTAATCTAAAAAGAATCCTTGGAGCGGGTCCCTGCTGCACGTTTGCGCCTGTGTCTCCGTTGTGCCGTATCCTGGACGGGTGTAGCATGATGATCGTCTATAAAAAAAGGAAGTTAAGTGAAAAAGTTGTCGTGCAAAAAGGATAGTTTCTAAAGAAACCATGTGTAATTCAAGATGATAAGAAATTGCCACTTGTCTGTGCGCGTTGAGCCCTTTGTATTGACAAATAGGGGTGTGACCACTTATTTCCGTATAAATAGCGGTGCCGGACTTGATTAGTTGTATCTGAGGTTTTGACGACCTATTGGATGCTTTCGTTTGTCCGGGCGCCTTTAGTGTGCGGCGGCCAAGGCAGCCTCACTCTCTTCGGCGCGCAGAGATCGCTTGATATTTCCGTGCACTGTAATGATGCCCCATGGACCGGGCATCTTGAGTGTGAGGGAGGCGTAGTGCGGTATGGCATTAAAGCAAGCGAAAGCTTCGCGTCCGAGCAGTGCTTGATAGCCACTTTGAAACGGAGCGATGTGGAAAGTTAAATGCTCGCGACGGAAGTTATCGGGGGAGCCGAATATAACTTGTAGTGAGAGGGAGCCCGTACAACGAGCCCCTGGGCCTGGCGTTACTCCTTTAAAGGTAGTATTGCTATGGCGAATTTGTGTTGGGTCTAACCCCATCCTGCGGATTGTATCCTGATATATTAGGTTTAGGCTACTGCCGCCGTCCATCAAGACCCTTGTGAACTGATATCCGCCAATTACTGGGTCTAATACCAGGGCAGCCCATCCTGCGTGTCGGATACTTTCTGAGTAATCGCGATGGTCGAAAGTGATCGGTTGAGATTACAAGTGGCAGGACTTCGTAGTGATAGGCACTTGGGTATACTTTCCTGGGAGTGCCATATTGTTTTTTCCCTTGATTATGTGTAACATGTTTACTGTTTTGACTTCTGGTGGAAATTTCTTTTGTTACACCGTGTCTTGCGTGGGAGGCTCATCCTCGTCTTCACTTGGTGTATCCTCCCCCTTATGTACGGCGTTGAGCTTGCTGGACTGCTTGAAGACCCAACATTCTCTGTGGGTATGATTAGCAGGTTTACCAGGGGTACTATGGATCTGACATACTTGGTCCAGAATTTTGTTGAGGCTGGACAGTTCGTCCCTGGTGCCTTTAGGCGGCTTTTGACCTGGCCGAGAGCTTTTGAATCCGGCATTTACTGCCGTGCCCTTCATGCTGTCTTCTTTATTCCGGCATTTCTTATTGCTGTTGCGCCGTGATTTCCCATTTCCATCTCTAACTTCAGATGTACCGGGGTCGCTGGTGCTGCATCTGGCTAGCCAGCTGTCCTCCCCCGTGCAAAAGCGGGTCATGAGGTTTGTTAATGCAGCCATCATTCTCGGCTTATTTTGGCCGAGGTGTCTGGCGAGCCATTCATCACGGATGCTATGCTTGAAAGCTGGTAAGGCTTCGGCGTCCGGACAGTCGACAAGCTGGTTCTTTTTAGTAAGAAACCTGTTCCAAAGCTTTCGGGCTGACTCTCCGGGCTGTTGAGTTATATGACTCAAATCGTCCGCATCCGGAGGTCGGACATATGTCCCTTGAAAATTTGCCCGAAAAGCGTCTTCGAGCTCTTCCCAACTTCCAATGGAGCTTTCGGGGAGGCCTTTGAGCCAGTGACGAGCTGACCCTTTGAGCTTGAGGGGTAGGTACTTGATGGCGTGGAGATCATCTCCCCGAGCCATATGGATATGAAGGATGTAGTCCTTAATCCAGACCCCAGGGTCTGTTGTTCCGTCGTATGCCTCTATGTTTACGGGCTTGAATCCCTCTGGAAATTCGTGGTCCAGCACCTCATCGGTGAAACATAGGGGGTGTGCGGCACCCCTGTAGCTGGGTGTACCGCGTTGATCGGATGTTTGTTGTGTTGCATTGCATGCTGGGGCGCGCTTGCGTGGTCCATAAATGGATCTGGTTGCGCCATCCTTTGGGTGCAAGCCCTCGCATGGGTCGCGTCTTGTATTGTGAGCGGCGTTGTATGCCGCCCTATGTTGGTAGAGGTGTCGTCTATCCGACCAGGTGGCTGCTTTGATATTTGGTTGTGGGGGTTCTAAGGCCTCCTCATCAAATTCGGGTAGCAGCTTCCGCTTTGGGTAGCTTTTGGAAGGGCGATTGTCGCTATACCTTGCTGCAGTGCTGAGTATTTTACTCCATCTGAATCGGAGTGTGTCTTGCGCGGCCTTGAGCCTTTGTTTCTGCTTTTTTAGGCTCCTCGCGGTGGCAACAAGCCTTTTACGGGTAGTCTGTTGCTCCAGGTGTTTGTCCGGCGTTATGTCGTCCAGACCATTATCCTTGATAGGATTTGTTTGTTTGGTTTGATTATCTCGATTGCCGTTGTCCGGCAGCGGTTCGCCCTGCTCCAGCGCTGGGTCTGCGTGATTGCTATTTCTGTCGAGGCGGGATTTGGGGCGGCGCTTGCGTCACCGCTTTGACTGCTTTTCGAGGGAACAAGCCTTCGGTGCGTCCTTCCGCTCCTCGTCATCATCTTTAGGTGCGTCCACCATGTATACGTCATATGATGAGGTGGCATTCCAGGGCCCAATAAGCGCTGGTTCTTCATCATCTCCTTCATCGGCGTCCATACCGTCGATATCTTCGGAGTCGAAGTCGGGCATGTCGGTTAAGTCTTCGACAGTGGCTACAAAGTGGGTGGTGGGTGGTTTTTGAATTTCTTCATCGTCCGTACCCCAACCTTGCTGACCGTAGTCCGGCCAGGGCTCTCCTGATAAAGAGAGAGACTTCAGTGACTTCAGGATATCGCCGAAAGGCGAGTGCTGAAAGATGTCCGCGGCAGTGAACTCCATGATCGGTGCCCAATCGGATTCGATCGGCAGGGGCGCAGAGGGTTCAGAGTCCGGAGAGGAGTCCGGCTCCTTGGAGTCACGAGTCTCGCAGAGTACGGGGCTGCTGCTTGGCTCAATCGCCGTTGGGGTCGCAGCCCCTGAGGTGGCGTCCAACCGCCCATCCTCGATCGGCGCAGTTGGCTCTAAATTAAGGGTCGGAGCCGATGCGGATGAGGCCTCCAGGGCACTGTTCGGCGGCAGAGCTAGATCATGCTCATCGTGACAGTGCGGCGTGCTCGGTAGTGGCTCGAATCCATCGAATATCAAGTCCCCGCGGATGTCAGCCATGTAGTTTAAATTTTCGAATCTGACCTGACGGCCAGGGGCGTAGCTTTCGATCTGCTCAAGACGGCCAAGCGAATTGGCCCGCAGTGCGAAGCCGCCGAAGACGAAGATCTGTCCGGGGAGGAAGGTCTCACCCTAGACTGCATCGCTATCGATGATCGTAGGAGCCATCGAGCCTGACGGCGACGACACAGAGGAGCTCTCAATGAAAGCACCAATGTCGGTGTCAAAACCGGCGGATCTCAGGTAGGGGGTCCCGAACTGTGCATCTAGGCCGGATGGTAACAGGAGACAAGGGACACGAAGTTTTACCCAGGTTCGGGCCCTCTCGATGGAGGTAAAACCCTACGTCCTGCTTGATTAATATTGATGATATGGGTAGTACAAGAGTAGATCTACCACGAGATCGAGGAGGCTAAACCCTAGAAGATAGCCTATGGTATGATTGTTGATGTGTATGTTGTCCTACGGACTAAAACCCTCTGGTTTATATAGACACCGGATAGGGTTAGGGTTACATAGAGTCGGTTACAATGGTAGGAGATCTGCATATCCGTATCGCCAAGCTTGCCTTCCACGCCAAGGAAAGTCCCTTCCGGACATGGGACGGAGTCTTCAATCTTCTATCTTCATAGTCCAGGAGTCCGGCTGAAGGTATGGTCCGGCTATCCGAACACCCCCTAATCCAGGACTCCCTCAATAATCCTCAAGTTACGGACCCAGTCCGTGTAGTTGCTACCATCATCTTTCAACTTAGCTTTCTCTAGGAATGCAGTAAAATTCAACGGAACAACAGCACGGGCCATCTATCTACAACAACATAGACATGCAAAATACTATCAGGTACCAAGTTCATGATAAATTAAAGT
The DNA here is from genome assembly GCF_003073215.2 of Triticum urartu. NCBI lineage: Eukaryota > Viridiplantae > Streptophyta > Magnoliopsida > Poales > Poaceae > Triticum > Triticum urartu. The sequence continues at coordinate 84,846,467 of NC_053024.1, forward strand.
TCAATTAATCATATTACTTAAGAACTCCCACTTAGATAGACATCCCTCTAATCATCTAAGTGATCACGTGATCCATATCAACTAAACCATGTCCGATCATCACGTGAGATGGAGTAGTTTTCAATGGTGAACATCACTATGTTGATCATATCTACTATATGATTCACGCTTGACCTTTCAGTCTCAGTGTTCCGAGGCCATATATACATATGCTAGGCTCGTCCAGTTTAACCAGAGTATTCTGCGTGTGAAAAACTAGCTTGCGCCCGTTGTATGTGAACGTAGAGCTTATCACACCCGATCATCATGTGGTGTCTCGGCATGACAAACTGTAGCAACTGTGCTTACTCAAGGAGAACACTTGTACCTTGAAATTTAGTGAGAGATCATCTTATAATGCTACGGCTGAACTAAGCAAAATAAGATGCATAAAGGATAAACATCACATGCAATCAATATAAGTGATATGATATGGCCATCATCATCTTGTGCCTTTGATCTCCATCTCCAAAGCACCGTCATGATCACCATCGTCACCGGCTTGACACCTTGATCTCCATTGTAGCATCGCTGTCGTCTCGCCAACTATTGCTTCTACGACTATCGCTACCGCTTAGTGATAAAGTAAAGCAATTACGTGGCGATTGCATTTCATACAATAAAGCGACAACCATATAGCTCCTGCCAGTTGCCGATAACTATGTTACAAAACATGATCATCTCATACAACAATTTATATAATCACGTCTTGACCATATCACATCACAACATGCCCTACAAAAACAAGTTAGACGTCCTCTACCTTGTTGTTGCAACTTTTACGTGGCTGCTACGGGCTTAGCAAGAACCGTTCTTACCTACGCATCAAAACCCACAACGCGGTATAGTGATTGCTTTTTGATCTTCAGAAAGAACCCTGTTCATTGAATCTGATTCAACTAAAGTTGGAGAAATAGACACCCACTAGCCACCTGTGTGCGAAGCACGTCGGTAGAACCAGTCTTGCGTAAGCGTACGCGTAATGTCAGTCTGAGACGCTTCATCCAACAATACCGCTGAATCAAGAATCAACTAGTGACAGCAAGCAATATGTATATACTCACGCCCACAACTCCTTTGTGTTCTACTCGTGCATATAACATCTACGCATAGACCTGGCTCGGATGCCACTGTTGGGGAACGCAGTAATTTAAAAAAATCCTACGCACATGCAAGATCCATCTAGGTGATCATGCATAGCAACGAGAGGGGAGAGTGTTGTCCACGTACCCTCGTAGACCGTAAGCAGAAGCCTTATGACAATGCAGTTGATGTAGTCATACGTCTTCACGATCCGGCCGATCCTAGCACCGAAGGTACGACACCTCCGTCATCTGCACACGTTCAGCTCGGTGACGTCCCACGAACTCTAGATCCAGATGAGGTCGAGGGAGAGTTTCGTCAGCATGACGGCATGTTGATGGTGATGATGAAGTTACCGACACAGGGCTTCGCCTAAGCACTACAACGATATGTCTGAGGTGGAAATCTATGGAGGGGGGCACCATACACGCCTAAACAATCAACTTGTTTGTCTATGGGGTGCCCCCTCCCCCGTATATAAAGGAGTGGAGGAGGGGAGGGCCGGCCCTCTCATGGTGCGCCCAAGGGGGGAGTCCTACTCCCGGTGGGAGTAGGATTCCCCCTTCCCTAGTTGGAGTAGGAGAGGAAGGAAAGGGGGGCCGGCCCGCACCCAATTCGGATTGGGCTTGGGGGGCGCGCCCTCCACCTTGGCCGCCTCCTCCTCTCTCCCACTAAGGTCCAATAAGGCCCATTGACTCCCCGGGGGGTTCCGGTAACTCCCTGGTACTCCGGTAAATGCCCGAACTCACCTAGAACCATTCTGATGTCCAAACATAGCCTTCCAATATATCGATCTTTATGTCTCGACCATTTCGAGACTCCTCGTCATGTCCATGATCATATCCTCCGAACTACCTTCGGTACATCAAAACACATAAACTCATAATACCGATCATCATCAAATGTTAAGCGTGCGGACCCTACGGGTTCGAGAACTATGTAGACATGACCAAGACTCACTTCCGGTCAATAACCAATAGCGGAACCTGGATGCTCATATTGGTTCCTACATATTCTACGAAGATCTTTATCAGTCAAACCGCATAACAACATACATTGTTCCCTTTATCATCGGTATGTTACTTGCCCGAGATTCGATCGTCGGTATCTCAACACCTAGTTCAATCTCGTTACCGGAAATTCTCTTTACTCGTTACATAATGCAACATCTCGTAACTAACTCATTAGTTACATTTCTTGCAAGGCTTATAGTGATGTGCATTACCGAGAGGGCCCAGAGATACCTCTCTGACAATCGGCGTGACAAATCCTAATCTCGATCTATGCCAACTCAACAAACACCATCGGAGACACCTATAGAGCATCTTTATAGTCACCCAGTTACGTTGTGACGTTTGATAGCACACTAAGTGTTCCTCTGGTATTCGGGAGTTGCATAATCTCATAGTCATAGGAACATGTATAAGTTATGGAGAAAGCAATAGCAAATCGTGCTAAGCTAATGGATGGGTCAAGTCAATCACATCATTCTCTAATGATGTGATCCCATTCATCAAATGATAACTCTTGTCCATGGCTAGGAAACTTAACCATCTTTGATTAACGAGCTAGTCAAGTAGAGGCATACTAGTGACACTCTGTTTGTCTATATATTCACACATGTACTAAGTTTCCGGTTAATACTATTCTAGCATGAATAATAAGCATTTATCATGATATAAGGAAATATAAATAACAACTTTATTATTGCCTCTAGGGCATATTTCCTTCATCTTGGACATCAGAATGGTTCTGGATGAGTTCGGACATTTACCGGAGTACCGGGGGTTACCGGAACCCCTCGGGGAGTCTATGGGCCTTATTGGGCCTTAGTGGGAGAGAGGAGGAGGCGTCCAAGGTGGGGGCGTGCCCCCCAAGCCCAATCCGAATTGGGGTGGAGGGTCGGCCCCCCTTTCCTTCTCCCTCTCTCCTCCTTCCTTCCTCTCCTACTCCAACTAGGTAAAGGGGGGATCCTACTCCCACCGTGAGTAGGACTCCCCCCTTGGGCGCGCCATGAGAGGGCCACCCCCCTCCTCCACTCCTTTATATATGGGGGAGGGGGCACCCCATAGACACACAAGTTGATTGTTTAGCCGTGTGCGGTTCCCCCCTCCATAGATTTCCACCTCAGTCATATCGTTGTAGTGCTTAGGCAAAGCCCTGCATCGGTAACTTCATCATAATCACACCGTGTAGGATCGAAAGTATGTCTAGAGGGGGGTGATTAGACTACTTGACCAAATAAAAATCTAGCCTTTTCCCAATTTAGTTCTTGGCAGATTTTAGCTATCTTAGCACAAGTCAAGCAATCTTCACACAATTCAAGCAAGCATGCAAAAGAGTATATGAGCAGCGGAAAGTAAAGCATGCAACTTGCAAGAATGTAAAGGGAAGGGTTTGGAGGATTCAAACGCAATTGGAGACACGAATGTTTTTGTCGTGGTTCCGTTAGGTGCTGCTATCGTACATCCACGTTGATGGAGACTTCAACCCACGGAGGGTAACGGTTGCGCGAGTCCACGGAGGGCTCCACCCATGAAGGGTCCACGAAGAAGCAACCTTGTCTATTCCATCATGTCCGTCGCCCATGAAGGACTTGCCTCACTAGCGGTAGATCTTCACGAAGTAGGCGATCTCCTTGCCCTTACAAACTCCTTGGTTCAACTCCACAATCTTGTCGGAGGCTCCCAAGTGACACCTAGGCAATCTAGGAGACACCACTCTCCAAGAAGTAACAAATGGTGTGTTGATGATGAACTCCTTGCTCTTGTGCTTCAAATGATAGTCTCCCCAACACTCAACTCTCTCTCACAGGATTTGGATTTGGTGGAAAGAAGATTTGAGTGGAAAGCAACTTGGGAAAGGCTAGAGATCAAGATTCATATGGTTGGAATGGAATATCTTGACCTCAACACAAGTGTAGGTGGTTCTCTCTCAGAAAATGTGTATTGGAAGTGTAGGTATGTTCTGATGGCTCTCTCCACGAATGAAGAGTGGGTGGAGGGGTATATATAGCCTCCACACAGAATCTAACCGTTACACACAATTTGACAAACTCGGTGGGACCGAATGGTTAAACTCGGTCGGACCGATTCAGCAAACCTAGTGACCGTTAGGATTTTCGGTGGGACTGAGATGCAACTCAGTAGGACCGATATGGTTAGGGTTAGGGCATAACGTAATCTCGGTGTGACCGATTACACAAACTCGGTGGGACCGATTTTGGTAATAAGCTAACCAGAGAGTTGGTCAGGTAAACTCGGTGGGACCAATTCGCTCATCTCGGTGAGACCGAAATGTTACAAAAGGGAAACAGAGAGTTTACATTGCAACCTCGGTGGGACCGATCGCTCATCTCGGTAAGACCGAAACGTTATGAAGGGAAACAAAGAGATTACAATCCCATCTCGGTGAGACCGAGATCCCTATCGGTGAAACCGAATTGCTAGGGTTTGTGGCAGTGGCTATGACATTTCAAACTCGGTGGCGCCGGATAGAAAGAATCGGTGGGGCTGAGTTTGACTTTTTGTTTAGGTCATATGTGGATGTGGGAAGGTAGTTGAGGGTTTTGGAGCATATCACTAAGCACTTTGAGCAAGCAAGCCATTAAGCAACACCTCATCCCTCCTTGATAGTATTGGCTTTTCCTATTGAAAGGATCGATATGGTTGACTAGAGGGGGGTGAATAGGCAACTAACAATTTTTAGCTTTTCTTTAGCAATTTAAACTTTGCATCAAAGTAGGTTGTCTAGATATGCAACTAGGTGAGCAACCTATATGATGCAACACGGATAGGAACACAAGCAAGCAAGATATATGAAACAAATAAGCTTCCACAAGTAAAGGCACGAGATAACCAAGAGTGGAGACGGTGGAGACGAGGATGTGTTGCCGAAGTTCCTTCCCTTTGAGAGGAAGTACGTCTCCGTTGGAGCGGTGTGGAGGCACAATGCTCCCCAAGAAGCCACTAGGGCCACCGTAATCTCCTCACGCCCTCACACAATGCGAGATGTCGTGATTCCACTATTGGTGCCCTTAGAGGCGGCGACCGAACCTTTACAAACGAGGTTGGGGCAATCTCCACAACTCAATTGGAGGCTCCCAACGACACCAGAAGCTTCACCACAATGGACTATGGCTTCGCGGTGACCTCAACCGTCTAGGATGCTCAAACACCCAAGAGTAACAAGATCCGCAAGGGATTAGTGGGGGAATCAAATATCTCTTGGTGGAAGTGTAGATCGGGGCCTTCTCAACCACTCCCGAGCAAATCAACAAGTTTGGTTGGCTAGGAAGTGAGATCGGGCGAAAATGGAGCTTGGAGTAATAATGGAGCTTAGTAGTGGAAGAAGTGAGTCAACGGGGAAGAAGGGGACCCTTATATAGTGTGTGGAAAAGATCCAACCGTTACCCACCAACCAGCCCACGGCCAGCGGTACTACCGCGCCGGGCCAGCGGTACTACCGCAAGGCCGTGCGGTACTACCGTACCGACCCACGGTACTGCCGCAACCCCAGCACAGAACCGATAAACAGACGCACATGAGCTGGGGGTGGTACTTCCGCACGCGCGGTACTACCGCGCCCCCATGCGGTACTACTGCGAGGCAAAAATCCCAGCCAGGGGAGAAGGGAAACTTCCGTGCCTACTTCCGCAAAGAAACGGAAGTAGCAAAAACCCGACACAGTAGTACTGCTGAGGGGCGGTACTACTGCCTGACTGCATAGCACGGTACTACCACTCGGCGAACGCGGTACTACCGTGGGCACCTGCGGTACTACCGCGCTACCGCGCGGTACTACCGCGAATGCACACGGTACTACCGTTGACCCGGGAGCAGTACTACCGCAACCAACAACGGCAGCCAGACAAGGGAGGCGAGAAAACGGAGGAAGCTCCAAGGAAGAAGGAGGGGATAAGAAGGAGACGTGTACGTGATGATTCCACCCAAACCTTTCCAACGCGGACCCCCTCTTAATAGTACGGCTTTCCTACGACTCAAATCCACCAAAAAGAAACGTAGAAAAGACGCCGTCTTCGTCAGATTTCGAGGGGCACCCAATCGTCTTGTGCCTAGCAAAGAAGTGTCTACAATACTCATGGCACACGATTAGTCCGCAAATGCGTTGTCATCAATCACCAAAACACTTAGGGATAAATATGTCCTTACAATCTCCCCCTTTTGGTGGACTGATGACAAAACGGGATTTGCACAAAGAAAATACTACTAAGTAAATGCAAAACGCTCCTCTCTATAATATAGACGGGCTCCCCCTAGATGTGTGCCACCTAGATGAGTGCTGTGGACTGCATGGCACAGGAATACTAGGAACAGAGCTCCCCCTATATTATAGAGACAAGGCATATCTATCACTAGACAAGATAGCACACATATAAGTTAACTACGATAGATAAAGAGCATATGTCTTACACCATATGAAGGAAAGGTCTAGAAAGCACAAACCAAACAAGAGCAACCAAGCACAAACGAGGTCCAAAAGACAAAGCAAATAAACGCAACAAGCACGACACAACGCAAATCCCTACACTCTCTCCCCCTTTGGCATCGAGACGCCAAAAAGGCAGAGAGGACACCTACACACACGGGGTGGCTCAGGTAGAGAAGTCGTCCCACTGCTCCTCGTGCTCCTCATTAGACTCAGCAGTGGGGATAGTCTCCTCGGGGTCATCCTCTGAACTGGTCCACTTGTATCCCTGCTTTGACATCCAGGCAGCCTCAGGTGTGATGACGTCCTCAGACCCGCCAGACACATCCTCTCCAAAGAGCCTCATAAACTTCTTGTCACGGCGGCGACTCTCCTTGTCTGTCACGTGAGCCCTGTACTGTCCCTTCGCCTGCATGCAGAAGAGAGTCTTCATCTTGTCCTTTAGCTTCTTGGCCCATGACGGCTCAAAGGAAGAAGTGGTGAACCTAGCAGCACGGTCCTCAGCAACATTCTCAGCAGCAGCAGCCTCCCCCTCACCAGCAGCCCTCCTAGCAGAAGAGGCCTCAGCATGGGTAGTGGTGTTGGCCCAGTTGAGCTTGACGCGGAGGCTGATGAACTCATGGAGAATCCAGTCTGGAGCAAGGAACTCATCACCCGGGTACATCTTCTCCCAAGTGGTGGAGAGCAGCAGAAACAGGTACGGTCCATAGATAGGTACCTTGCGAGTGAACACCGCAAACGAAGCTCACACCACATGATGTGTGAGACATCAAGTGGCTGAGTCTGAGAACAACGTGCCTCTGCACACAAGAGCAACATGTCCACTAGATATGCATGTACCTTGTCCTTGTCGCCAATGCGTGGGAATAGAGTGTTGCGGAAGATGCGATGCATGATATCCAGAAAGGAGTTTAACACCCAAGATGACTTGCCATTGGGGAGTACCTTCTCAACAAGGAAGGGCTGAAGCAGGTTCTTGTTGACAGACTCAGAGTTGGCATGGGGGCGAACACCAACGGGGGTGTGAAGCCCGTCATCAGGAATGTGCAGCAGATCCATGAACTCTTTCCATGTAGCAGACAGCTGACGGCCATTGGTCATCCAGGTCATCCTCTGCTCCTCCCCGGGATGAAAGTACACTGAGGCAAAGAACTGACAGATGAGCTCAGGGTCATAGTCATGGTGAAAATAGATCACCGGCTCAATAGCAAACTGCTCCACCAAGTCCAGAGCCTCTCCAAAATAGTCACGAAACTTGTCCTTCCTCATGTGATGCATGTCTATCCACTTGACCTCCATGAATGTATTCTGCTTGCTCTTGATTACATCCAGATAGATGAGAACATGTTGCTTGTTCCAGAACATCTCAGTGCCTCTGAGCACAGCCCGAGGAGTCACATAGGGATTGACCCTCCAGCGTTCGACATACTCATTGACAGAAATCTTGTCCATGCCCGAGGAGCCAGTGTCACGACTGGGATTGGAACGGCGAGAGCCACCACCTGAGACACAGAACGCAAAAACACCCACAACAGCCAAGAGAGATTAATGCAAAGACCACAACAAAGCAAGTTAAACAAGCAGAAAGCACACATGATAAATGCCTAGAGAGAGATTTGATCCCTATGGTAGTACTGCCAAGTGCTGCAGAGCTAAGATAGTAGTACGGCTCTTAGACGCGGTAGGACCATGCAAGATCACGGTAGTACCGGGTGTAGGAGCAGTAGTACGACCTTAGCACCGTGGCTGGCGCGGTAGTACCGCGTCTGCAGAGCAGTAGTACCGCACGGTATGGTAGTACCGCACCTGACGGGCGGTAGTACCGCAAGAGTGGTAGTACCGCACATTAGGCACGGTAGTACTGCACCGCATCAGATCTGAACAAGTTCAAATCTGAAAAAGCCCGCGAAACCACGGCGGTACTACGGTTGGACAAAGCTACCACAAGACAGCATATCAAGTATGTTTCCTACGCATCACGACTCTCCTACATCCTACTCTTGCACAGATTTGGCCTAAAATCTCAAGAACGACAAGTTTCTCCCCAAAAACCTAGAAGCAAGAGAATAGCCAAGAAAAAGAGGGATTTGGGGAAAAACCTTGGTCCATGGAAAGAGGAAGTGGTGGGGAACGATCCCACCGGTCGGAATCCGAGGAGAGTGGCCGGAGACGGAGATCCGGCGAGGGCCTCCGGCGCCGTTCTTGAGAGAGAGAGAGAGAGACATGGAGAGAGAGACAAAAGAATGGGTATGGGGAGTTGGAACTCCCCTGCCCGAGTCATAACCCCCACGCGCCCTCGACGGCGCGGTAGTACCGTGCCCAGACACGGTAGTACCGCCCGGCGCGGTATTTCCGAAGTATCGCACCAGAGCGGTAGTACCGTGATGTGGCGCGGTAATACCGTGCCTCCCAAAGCGGTAGTACCGTGACCAGACGCGGTAGTACCGTGAGCTCAAGAAGATGCACGTTTCGAGCACACGAAAAACTGGATCTTTGCACAAAACACTCCGAGCCAACACGACACCACAAGACCCCGCAACACACAAAACCAGAAAGGCACACGACAAACGAACCAACCACGAGACACCACCTCTCCAAAAGAGAGGGCGGTGGCCGTAGCCACCTATGTTTGAGTCAATTGGTATGGCACCGTGAAGAATTATCCTTGGGTCCATGACCAAAACTCGTCTTTGAAGCACAAGTACCATCAAACATGGCTAATGTGAAAGACTTGATTGATTTATGCATAATGGGGGAGGGAGAGTTCATTGAGAGAACATCACTCCCCCTATGTCCATGCCTACATCTAAATAGGACAATACATTGAGTATGGTGGGGTGTGCAAGGGTTCAAGCAACATTGCTCGAATCGATGATATTTAGCTCATGCCTTAACTCGCAAAATCTTGCTTCATCCAAGGGCTTCGTGAAGATATCTGCAAGGTTATCAAGAGTGTTGACGTAGTTGAGCTCGATCTCTCCTCGCCTAATGTGATCCCGGATGAAGTGATACCGAATCTCAATATGCTTCGTCTTGAAGTGTTGCACCGGGTTGAGAGAGATCTTGATGGCACTTTCATTGTCACACCAAAGAGGCACTTTGTCACAAATGACACCGTAATCCTTTAGAGTTAGCCTCATCCATAAGAGTTGTGCACAACAACTACCGGCCGCCACATACTCCGCTTCAGTGGACGAGAGAGACACACAACTTTGCTTTTTGGAGGACCAACTTACCAAAGAGCAACCAAGAAATTGGCACCCTCCGGAAGTGGACTTCCTATCCACTTTGTCTCCCGCCCAATCGGAATCCGAATACCCTACAAGCTTGAAGTTTGCTCCTTTTGGGTACCATAGGCCGAAGTTTGGGGTATGAGCCAAATATCGAAAGATTCGTTTGACCGCCACATAGTGACTTTCCTTAGGTGCGGCTTGAAAACATGCACAAATTCCCACACTCAACATGATATCCGGTCTATATGCACAAAGGTAAAACAATGAACCTATCATGGAGCGATATACCTTTTGATCCACCGCTTTACCATTGGTATCTATGTCAAGTTGGCACTTGGTAGGCATGGGAGTGGAAGCCGGCTTGACAACACTTAGCTTGAATCTTTTGAGCATGTCTTGAGTATATTTGGCTTGATTGATGAAGGTTCCTTCTCTTCTTTGCTTCACTTTGAACCCTAGAAAGAACTTCAACTCTCCCATGGAAGACATCTCGAACTTTGAGGTCATGAGAGCAGCAAATTCCTCATTGAAAGCTTTGTTAGGGGAACCAAAGATAATATCATCAACATATAATTGGCACACAAACAACTCCTCTTTGACCTTCTTAGTAAAAAGAGTGGGGTCGATTAGCCCAACTTCAAAACCACGGTCTTGTAACAACTCGGTAAGGTGGTCATACCACACACGTGGGGCTTGTTTAAGGCCATAGAGTGCCTTATCGAGTTGATACACATGATCGGGAAAGTAGGGATCCTCGAACCCGGGGGGTTGCTTGACGTAAACCAATTCATTAATAGGACCATTAAGAAAAGCACTCTTCACATCCATTTGATGTAACTTAAAGTTGTGATGAGAAGCATATGCAATCAACATGCGAATGGATTCAAGATGAGCAACGGGAGCAAAGGTTTCATTGTAGTTGATACCCTCAACTTGGGAGTAGCCTTGTGCTACCAAACGAGCCTTGTTGCGAATGATGATCCCATGGGCATCTTGCTTGTTCTTAAATATCCACTTGGTTCCTATGACATTGTGATTCTCGGTCGGTCTTGGCACCAATCTCCACACTTTGTTGCGCTCGAAGTTGTTGAGTTCTTCATGCATGACATTGAGCCAATCCGGATCTTCTAGTGCCTCATAGACCTTGTGGGGTTCCACACAAGAGACAAATGCGTGATGCTCACAATAATTTGCTAATTGTCTACGAGTGCTTACCCCCTTTCTTAAGCTTCCAAGCACATTCGTCATGAGATGATCCTTGGTGGAGAGCTTGGAAGCAACCTTGGCGGCACGACGCTCTAATTCCTCCTCGGGGGTGAGACGAGGAGTGGTCACTTGATCATCTTGAGCGTCGTCTTGGGCTTGTTCTTGTTCTTGAACTTGCTCGGAGGATGAGAGAACTTGACCTTGGGCATCACTTGATGTGTCAACACCGTCTTGAGCGTGATCTTGCCCTTGGTCATGTTCTTGAGGATGAGGGCCTTCATGTTGTTCTTCGGAAGCGTGTGGGCCTTGGGTTGGTGATGGCTCCACTTGAGTGGAGCTTTGTCCTTCTCCTTCGGCCACAAGGGGTTCCTCAATGGGTAGGATAAAGCCAACACCCATTCTTCTTATGGCTTGGGGAGGAATTTCATCACCTACATCACAAGTGCCACTTTGCTCCACTTGGGAGCCGTTATTCTCATCAAACTCCACGTTACACATCTCCTCAATAAGTCCCGTGGATTATTGAGGACACGGTAAGCATGATATTTTGTAGCATAGCCAACAAATATGCCCTCATAAGCTCTAGCCTCAAATTTAGACAACCAAACACCTTTCTTGAGAATGAAACACTTACACCCGAATACCCGGAAGTACTTGAGGTTGGGCTTGTTACCGGTGAGTATCTCATATGGAGTCTTGTTCAAACCCTTGCGGAGGTAGAGCCGATTGGATGCATGACACGCGGTGTTGATGGCTTCAGCCCAAAAGTTGTACGGAGACTTGAACTCCACCATCATGGTCCTTGCCGCATCCATCAACGTCCGGTTCTTCCTCTCTGCAACACTGTTTTGTTGAGGGGTGTAGGGTGCGGAATATTGATGCTTGATTCCCTCATCACTAAGAAACTCATCCAAGGTGTAGTTCTTGAACTCGGTGCCGTTGTCACTCCTTATTGTCAAGATCTTCGCATTGTGTTGACGTTGTGCTTCATTTGCAAAGTCAATGACGGTTTGTTGGGTATCGCTCTTCCTCTTGAAGAAATACACCCACGTGTACCTTGAGTAGTCATCCACAATCACCAAGCAATACTTCCTACCTCCAAGACTATCGAAGGATGAAGTCCCAAAGAGATCCATGTGAAGGAGCTCCAAAGGCCTCTTTGAATAAATGATAGTCGTGGGAGGGTGAGCCTTATCATGTAGCTTTCCTTCGATACAAGCACTGCAAGCACGATCTTTAGCAAAACTAACATTCATTAGTCCACGGACATGGTACCCCTTGAGGAGACTTTGCAAAGATCTCATATTGACATGGGCTAAACGGCGATGCCAAAGCCATCCCACATCAACTTTAGCCATTAGGCATGTCGCGGTCTTAGTGGGTCGCTCTGAAAAGTTAATCACATAGAGACCGTTCTCGACATGCCCAACAAAAGCTACTTTAAGAGTCTTGCTCCACAAGAGGGCCACGGTATCGATATCAAAGAAAGTGGCAAAGCCCATGATAGCAAGTTGACGAACGGAAAGTAAATTGTATGCAAGGGACTCAACAAGCATGACCTTCTCGATCGTGAGATCATGAGAGATGACTACCTTGCCAAGTCCCAATACCTTAGAAGATGAGGCGTCACCCCACTCGACATTGGTGGGCATAGATGGAACCTTGTGCACGTCCACCACCAAGTCCTTGCTTCCGGTCATATGATTTGTAGCTCCGCTATCGAGCAACCATGATCCACCACCGGAAGCAAACACCTACAAGAGATCAATGCTTGGTTTTAGGTACCCATTTTCTAATGGGTCCTTTGATGTTAGTAACAAGGGTCTTAGGAACCCAAATAGACCATTCAATGTACTCATGAAGAGAACCAACAAATTTGGCATATACATGCCCATCACTAGCACGGCATAACACATAAGAAGGGTTAAAATCACCGGCTTTGTTGAGAGGGGTGACATTGCCCTTATTGACATTGTTCTTCTTCTTCTTCTCGGGAGCACTCTCTCCCTCCCTCACAAAGGTTTGCATGAGGGGAGGAGGTCGTTTGGTATTGTCATTCTTCTTCTTGTTCTTGGAATCGGGCACGTACCCAACCCCTTCCTTGGCCACACCTCCCTTTTGGTTGATCAAGAGATCGTTGAGGTTCTTCTTGCCTTGTATGCAAGTCGCAAGACCTCTCTCAAGTTGCTCCTTCAACTTTGCATTTTCCTCAACAAGATGTATATGCTCACAACACGGGTTAGTAGCATTTGCATTATCAATTAAAACCATATGAGGAAAAGTTGCTTTCTCCTTAGTTAGCTTCACTTGGAGTTGATCATGAGACTCCTTGAGACTAGCATGAATACCCTTCAAGGCCTTGTGGGCCTTGTCAAGTATATCAAACTCCTCTTTGAGTCTAGCAAGATCAACCCCGAGTTTGGCCTTCTCGGAATTTAGCACACGAGAAACAATGAGGACATGATCATAATCTTTCTTTAACTTAGCATGATCAACGTTGTGTGACTCCTCAAGAGCCAAACGAAGACCACGCTCTTCCTCAAGAGCATTGGAAAGATTCGAAATCTCATCGGCATAGTCACGACTATGCCCTTCCATCTTAGAGATGGTGTCTTCGTGAGCCTCGATCATGTCATTGGCTTCACCAAGTTGTTCCAAGAGAGCAACAAAGTGCTTCTTGGATTTTCCCTTGAGTTTGCCCATAAAGGCCTCAAACTTGTTAGCCTCCACATTAGCTCCCTCAAGTTCATTAATGCTATCCGTTGGAGAAGGATGATTAATGATGGTAGTTTTGATGTTGGAGGTTACCTTGTTGGTGGCTTTAGCCATGAGGCACTTGGCGGTGATGCTCTCGTTGGGTGAGTCGAAGAGAGACACCCATGACATTGTTGCAATGGCAACGGAGGCCATGGCAACTGACTCACCATCTTCATCATCGTCATCATCCTCATTGTACTCTTCTTGCACAACCAAAGCCTTGGGAGGAGTCTTCTTGGTGAAGTTGTTCTTGTTGGGGAACGACTTGGCCTTGTCCTTTCGGATGAGCTTGCCACCATTGTCTTCCCTCTTCTCATACGGGCATTCCGCAATGAAATGACTCACGTTGCCGCAATTGTAGCAAGTCCTTACACGTTGCTTGCCCCTTGTGCCACTCGAGTTGCTTTTGCTAAAGTTTGGCCTCGAGTTTTTCTTGCTCCAAAATTGCCTTGAAGCAAGTGCCATGTGTTCATGATATGCATACTTCATATCTTCGGGGTTGCTCTCCTCTTCTTCCTCTTCTTCTTCTTCCACGGTGAGCTTGGCCTTCAATGCAAGGTTAGACTTCTTTGCCCGTTGAGAACAGAGCACTGCATTGTCGGTGGTCTTGTCCAAAATGTTCATGGCCACAAACTCATCCAACACTTCGCTTGAGGTCAAAGTGTGGAAGTCCGGTCTTTGATGAATGACGGAGGACATGGCCTTGTGATAGGGCATCATTGCCTTGAGGAATTTGCGCTTGATCCAATTGTCATCCGTGTCCTTGCTCCCGTGATCTCGTAGTGAGACCGCGAGTTCGGTTACTCTCCGATAAAGCTCATGAGGTTCTTCATCTTCTTTCATTGCAAACTCATCGGCCTCATCTTGTACCACTTCATAATTGGAGCGTTGAATGCTTGCGCTTCCCTGGTAGAGAGAGACAACACAATGCCATGCATCTTTGGCCAAGGCGAAGGGACGAAGATGAGGTAGGTCTTCGGGTGGAATTGCATCTTGAATGATGAAGAGAGCATTCTCATTGAATTGATTATCCGCGGCTTCTCAAGGAGTGAAGTTGCTTGGATCATGCGGATAAAAACCTTCTTCAATGATTCTCCAAAGGTTAGTGTTCACATGATTTAAATGACGTTTAAAGCGGTAAACCCAAGAATCAAAGTCCTCATTTTTCACAATCTTAGGGGGAGGACCGGCATGATTCAAATGAGTGGAAGCAACCGGTCCACCATAAACAAGTGGTGGTTCCACATGGGCAAAGATGCCGGTGCCATTCTTACCACTAGAAGAAGGAGACTTTTCACTACTAGCTTCCCCCTTGTCGGGGATAGCATCTGTCACCTTGTTGGCGGGGTCACCCACTTTCAACGGTGCGGTGGATAGTTTAAGCCCCTCAAGAAATTTAGTAAACATGCTTTCAACTTCGGTCGTCATGACGGTTTTCAATGTCTCCAAGGCCACATTGAACTCCTCACGAGAGATCGAGGTTCCCCCATCGCCCATAGATGAGATCGGATTCACACCGGAGTCCTCCACGCCGTCTACAGTATCAACCATACTCTTTGGACGGTAAAGTCCTTAATAAAGAGACGAGGCTCTAATACCAATTGAAAGGATCGATATGGTTGACTAGAGGGGGGTGAATAGGCAACTAACAATTTTTAGCTTTTCTTTAGCAATTTAAACTTTGCATCAAAGTAGGTTGTCTAGATATGCAACTAGGTGAGCAACCTATATGATGCAACACGGATAGGAACACAAGCAAGCAAGATATATGAAACAAATAAGCTTCCACAAGTAAAGGCACGAGATAACCAAGAGTGGAGACGGTGGAGACGAGGATGTGTTGCTGAAGTTCCTTCCCTTTGAGAGGAAGTACGTCTCCGTTGGAGCGGTGTGGAGGCACAATGCTCCCCAAGAAGCCACTAGGGCCACCGTAATCTCCTCACGCCCTCACACAATGCGAGATGCCGTGATTCCACTATTGGTGCCCTTGGAGGCGGCGACCGAACCTTTACAAACGAGGTTGGGGCAATCTCCACAACTCAATTGGAGGCTCCCAACGACACCACGAAGCTTCACCATAATGGACTATGGCTTCGCGGTGACCTCAACCGTCTAGGATGCTCAAACACCCAAGAGTAACAAGATCCGCAAGGGATTAGTGGGGGAATCAAATATCTCTTGGTGGAAGTGTAGATCGGGGCCTTCTCAACCACTCCCGAGCAAATCAACAAGTTTGGTTGGCTAGGGAGTGAGATCGGGCGAAAATGGAGCTTGGAGTAATAATGGAGCTTAGTAGTGGAAGAAGTGAGTCAACGGGGAAGAAGGGGACCCCTTATATAGTGTGTGGAAAAGATCCAACTGTTACCCACCAACCAGCCCGCGGCCAGCGGTACTACCGCGCCGGGCCAGCGGTACTACCGCAAGGCCGCGCGGTACTACCGTACCGACCCACGGTACTGCCGCAACCCCAGCACAGAACCGATAAACAGACGCACAGGAGCTGGGGGCGGTACTTCCGCATGCGCGGTACTACCGCGCCCCCCATGCGGTACTACGGCGAGGCAAAAATCCCAGCCAGGGGAGAAGGGAAACTTCAGTGCCTACTTCCGCGAAGAAATGGAAGTAGCAAAAACCCGACATAGTAGTACTGCCGAGGGGCGGTACTACTGCCTGACTGCATAGCGCGGTACTACCGCTCGGCGAACGCGGTACTACCGTGGGCACCTGCGGTACTACCGCGAATGCACACGGTACTACCGTTGACCCAGGAGCAGTACTACCGCAACCAACAACGGCAGCTAGACAAGGTAGGCGAGAAAACGGAGGAAGCTCCAAGGAAGAAGGAGGGGATAAGAAGGAGACGTGTACGTGATGATTCCACCCAAACCTTTCCAACGCGGACCCCCTCTTAATAGTACGGCTTTCCTACGACTCAAATCCACCAAAAAGACACGTAGAAAAGACGCCGTCTTCGTCAGTCTTCGAGGGGCACCCAATCGTCTTGTGCCTAGCAAAGAAGTGTCTGCAATACTCATGGCACACGATTAGTCCGCAAATGTGTTGTCATCAACCACCAAAACACTTAGGGATAAATATGTCCTTACACCTATAGACTCAATGTGATCTTGGATCACTAAAATATAAAATGTAGAGTCTTGATCTTGAAGCTTGAGCCAAACTTTTTGTCCTTAGAATTTTGAGGGATCCACTTTACTCATCCATGCCATGCCATTCATTGAGCTTTTCCTAAAATATTAATCTTGGAATAATGTTAGCTCAATGAGCTATATGTTGTTAGGAATTACCAAAACCACCCAGGGATAGTTGCACTTTCACACCTCGTGTTGACGAAACTCTCCCTCGACCTCAGCTGGATCTAGATTTTGTGGGATGTCACCGAGCTGAACGTGTGCAGATCGCGGAGGTGTTGTACCTTTGGTGCTAGGATTGGTCGGATCGTGAAGATGTACAACTACATCAACCGCGTTGTCATAATGCTTCTGCATACGGTCTACGAGGGTACGTGGAGAACACTCTCCCCTCTCGTTTCTATGCATCACCTAGATAGATCTTGTGTGTGCATAGGAAAATTTTGAAATTACTGCGTTCCCCAACAATTCGGGCGAGTGATTTACCCGTACTCGAGCCTTCTGTCTTAGAGGTAATACCCTAATTGTGCCAGGTGTTTTAGTCAAGCCTGATGTGAGGCTAAAATCAATTCTTGATGATATCATCTCACCAGTACAGAGTGCTTTTGTTCTTGGTAGACTCATTATTGGTAACATCTTGTTGGCATATGAAAGTATACATGCAATAGAAAACAGGAAGAAGGGCAAGATTGGTTATTGTGCCGTGAAACTAGACATGCACAAAGCTTATGACAGGGTTGAGTGGTAATTCTCAAAAAAATGTTGATACAGTTAGGCTTCCATGAAGAGATAGTACAACTATTGATGGCTTATGTTACTTCAGTTAAATAGAAATGCAGATTAAATTATCAAGAGACTGAAGGATTTACAACTAGTAGAGGGCTCATGCAAGGAGATCTTGTGTCACCTTATCTGTTTTCGATTTGTGCAGAAGGTTTATCTAGTGCATTGGCTCAACAGGAGGAGGTTCGTGGCATTGAAGGTGTCCGGGTGTGCAGAAATGCACCATCAGTTTCTCATTTATTATTTGCTGATGATTCCCTTATCCTTATGAAAGCAGACATGATTAATGCAACCTCGTTGAAAGCTCAGATGGTAAGTGTGGGGAAAAGCAGTATCTTTTTCAGTCCTAATGTGGATGTGGATATGAAAGCTCAGATTAGCAATGAACTAAATATCATGGCAGAGGCTATTTCTGATAAATACTTGGGACTGCCATCTATGGTAGGTCTTGATAAAAGTGACAGCTTTGAATATCTGGTTGAAAGAATTATTGACAGGCTCAAGGGATGGAAAGAGAAAATCGTATCTATGGGTGGGAAGGAAATTCTTCTAAAAGCCATTATTCAATCCATTCCAGTATTTGCAATGGCAGTTTTCAAAATTCTAAATCAAGTGTGTAATGATATTATTGATGCAATGTCAGCTTTCTGGTGGGGTGACACTGAAGAGCAAAAAAAGATGCACTGGGTTGCATGGTGGAGGATGTGCCTCCCAAAATCTAAGGGGGGTATGGGATTTCGAGATCTACATGTGTTCAACCTGGCCATGTTAGCAAAGCAGAGTTGGCGGTTGATAACACATCCTGAAACCTCGTGTGCACAAGTTCTCAAGGCGAAGTATTATCCGGATGGTAATCTACTAAATGCGGGTCTTAGGAAGGGCTCGTCATTTATGTGGTAGAATATCGTTGCGGGTCTTCAAACCTTCAAAAGATGTCATATATGGCGAGTTGGGATGAGCGAAAGGATAAAGATTTGGACGGATCACTAGATTCCTCAAGGGCCCTCAAGGAAGGTAATCACACCCCGTGGTAATACCCTTCTCTGTACTGTGAATGAACTTATCAACCCAGAAACTGGAGGATGGGATGAAGATTTGGTACGACACATATTCTTCAGTGTTGATGCAGATCGAATTCTCAAAATTCCATTATCCCTTCACCAACGGGAAGATTTTGTGGCGTGGCATGCCACAGATAGTTATTGTTTCTCAGTAAGATCCGAATATTATATAGAGTGGGAACACCAGTTTGGTTAGAGGATGAGGAGAGAGCCAACAGAAACTTCTTCACATAACCCTATTTGGGAGATCCTGTGGAAACTTCTTCACATAACACGCGCCATACATGGAATTATACCTGGGGTTGGTTTCTTGAGGAATAGACACATAAGAGTCTCTCCAGAATGCCCAATATGTCATTCAGGGCCAGAAGACATACATCATCTCGCCTTCACATGTGCACGAGCGCGAAAATTATGGAAGTCACTTGGGCTAGAAGATATCATTGACTCTGCCCTTCTCACAGATCGCTCGAGTTCAGTGGAATTGGAAGAACTACTCGGGAGTCCGATGAAGAAATCTCCAGTTTTTGGTCAACTCGGGCTCCAAGATACCATTGTTGTGGGAGCATGGTACATATGTTGGGAACGTCGTGAAGCTGTCAAGGGTGAGATGGTTAAAACTGCAGCTAGTACTTCATTTGCAATACAAACTATTACTACAAACCATGTCGTTCGGTCGAACACAGCAAGGCCTGAGGTAAGATGGCAACGTCCAGCTCCAGACTACTATAAACTGAATGTTGATGCCTCTTTCTTTGAGGATGGAAGTGGAGCTGCTGCGGCTGTCTTGCGGAATCATAGAGGGGAAGCTATAGCGGGGATTTCAGAGCTGATTGATAACACACTTGATGCACCGTCCGCTGAAGCCAGAGCCTTACAGATGAGTCTACAGATGATTGATGGAATTGGATGTCACAATGTCCAAGTGGAGACAGACTGCATTGAACTTGTGCAAGCATGTAACGGGGAGACTGAAATTCTGAGCTCATATTCAGCTATACTTTCTGATTGTTTTCACCTGGCTCATGGGGTCCCGGTTATATCCTTTAGACATTGTCCTAGAGAGGCAAATAGAGTTGCACATTTCTTAGCTAGGCGCTGATATGATTCTAAGATTCGTGAAGAGTGGATAGATGAGATGCCCTCCTTCCTTCTACCACATGTATTCTTTGATGTAACTCTTCTCCAAGTTGAATAAAATGCCAACAGGCCTTTCCCTAAAAAAAGTACAAGCATAAGACCAATACAAATGTTCTAAATAATAGAAACACATATGTTTCGTACCCCATGATTCATGCGACCGAGGGCACTCAACTAGAGTTTCCTCTATTTCTCGCTGGTGACGCTTTCGCCGCCGGTCCACCTCGTCTCCTATGGTCCTAAAACCATGGAGGTGCGGTGGATCCCGGCCCTTGCCGACAGGAGGGCTCTGTTTTATATGTTTTCCCCAGTTTTGTTAGGGTTTGTATTAAACCTATGCATGGACAGCACAACCTGCGCGGCCCAAGCCTAAAAGGTCGGCATCCGAGCCAGGCTCGGGATCAGCTTTTCCGCTCGAATCCCGGCCCGAAAGCCTGAAAGTCATTAAAATAATTATTTTAATTAAAAATAGGTGTACTAGTAAATTAAAAGTGCACTGTTCATAAGTTACGGGCTGGGTCGAGCCGGGCTCAGGCTTGGGTTTTTGACTTCGGGCCCGACCCAGGGTTTGAACACATCTAGTTTGTGCCATGCTCGGGAAGATGAGGCGGCGACTGCTTCCTGAAGTTGGAATAAGGTTATCCCCACCTAGTCCCCATCCTTGCAGTGTTTCTAGCGTTGTCGAAGGGCATGTGGGGATATGTCTCCAACGGATCTCAGAGAATTCAGTCGGCATTGGTTTTTAGCGGATCAGTTTGGATCCAGTATTCGTTTGTCTGCGTATGTGTGTTTGCAGGTTGGATCCTTCTGATCTACACTTTTCTTCATCGGCACCAGTTGTCATACTCCGGTGCGCTGATGCCATGGGGCCTTAACACGATGATTTTCCAACTGTCATCTACAACAAGGTTTGCTCGACTCCGATAAGGAAGGGGTAACGACGACGTCGGCACGCCAGTGTGACGCCCGGGTAATCAAGCTACAGTAACCCTCTGGTAATGATGCCACGTCACCTCGATTATTGTTGATAATCTCGCGTTAGTTCAGAACCGATCCAAATTCAAGTTTGAATTAAAGTCAAAACAATTAAAGTTTTCAAAAGTCAAAACTAAATTGTTCCTAATGAGTCAAATAATCCATAATAAATGTTGGTGTAGAAATCATCCTTTAATAAAATACTTAAATGCACTAAATAAACTAAAACAGCGATAAAACAATTATCTAAAATGCTTTTAAGATAATAAGCAAATGCAAAATACTTTATTTAAAGTGCCAAAATATTTGGGGCTGTGACCTATTTAATAACACCAAATTAGTTGTCGCTTTTAAATTTTTATAAAACTAAAATAAAAGGAAACAAAAAAGACTGAATAAATAAAAGGTAAAACCAAAATAACAGGTGAAATAAAAACAAAATGTAACCCCCCCCCCTAGCCCAACTGGGCTTTAGCCCAGCCGGCCGACCCCCCTGCCTTATCCCCACGAGGGGGAAACCCTAACCCGTAACCTCCCACTCCCCACTCCCCTCGCCCCAGCCGGCCGACCCCCCTGCCTTATCCCCACGAGGGAAACCCTAACCCGTAACCCCCCCTCCCCACCACCTCCCCCCGCACCCCGACCCCCCCCCCCCCCCCGATTCTGGATCGGGATCGCCCCGATCCCGCGCCGCCCCGCGACCTTGATGACGGCGCCCGTCGCCGGCGCCGCACTACTGCCATCGCCTCCCCTCTTCCCTCCTTTGCGCCCCCTCTCCCCGATCTAGACGCGTCGCCCCCGACCCCGTCGTCATCGCCAACGCCCGGCGCCGCCGTCGTCGGCCACCACGCCGGCCTGCCTCCTCGCTTCCTCAACCCTCTCATCGCCGGGAAGTCATCCCCGCCCTCCGCCACGACAACCGCTGCCATTTTCCCTGCAACTCCGGTGAGGGCCCCGGTCCTCCTCCTCCCGTGCCCTCACATCGGCGCTCGCCCCGTGCCTCACCGTGGTCGTCCTCGCCGTGCGCCCCTCCCCTATTGGCTTCGAGGCCGCGCGCGCCGCGCAACGACGCCCGCGCCCCGCCTCGTCCCTACCTCCCGCAGCCGCCCTGCACTGCCGCTGCAGCCTCTGCTGCTGCCGGAGGCCGCCGACATTGTCCCACACGTGCCGGTCGGCCCCTGCCCGACGCTCGCCTTCAGTCGCCTGCTCTAGTCGCCGCTCCACGCACCACCGCAGCCCCTCCTGCTCGCGCCTGCGTCCTTGGCCGCGCGCGCCTTGCGCCGCGCGTGCCCGCCCTCTCGCCGTGCTGCTCCGGCACCCTGCCGTGGCCGGCGCCCCCTGGTAGCCTGGGCGTGCACCCAAACGAGCTAGCGCCCAACGCCTGTGGCCGACGCCCGCGCCCGCTATGGCCCCAGGCCTATGACAGATGGGCCCCAATGCCCAGAACGTTTTTTTAAGAGGATTAAAAATAAATAAATAATAAATAAAATTATTAATTAAATTAATTAATTAAAGGATTAATTAACTTAATTAATTTTGATTAATTAAACTAAAACAACTAATTAAGCCTAACTAATTAACCTAAATCCTAATTAACTAAAACAGTCAATGACAGGGGGGTCCCACCCCTGTTGACCAGTCAAATGTTGACTGGTCAACTCGGTCCCTCTGGCCCACCTGTCAGCCACTGGGTACACTTTTGTGTAC
This sequence comes from Triticum urartu, assembly GCF_003073215.2. NCBI lineage: Eukaryota > Viridiplantae > Streptophyta > Magnoliopsida > Poales > Poaceae > Triticum > Triticum urartu. Next base: position 84,869,048 of record NC_053024.1, read on the forward strand.
ACTGTGCTGAGTGCGCCTAGCAATTTAGCATTTATTTTTCGAATTAAAAATAATTTTAGAATAATAATAAAATCTTTAGAAAATCATATCTTTTAATCCGTAACTCGGATTAAATTATTTTCAACATGAAAGTTGCTCAGAACGACGAGACGAATCCGGATACGCAGCCCGTTCATCCGCCACGCATCCCTAGCATAGCGAACACGCAACTTTCCTCTCCGGTCTGTTTGTCCGAAAACGCGAAACACCGGGGATAATTTCCCGGATGTTACCCCCCTTCACCGGTACCACCACGTACCGCGTTAGGGCACACCTAGCATCACACTTTGTCATGTCATGCATCGTCATGCATTTGTTTGCATTATATTTATTATTTCTTCCCCCTCTTCTCTCGCTAGACACCAAGACCGACGCCGCTGCTACCCAGTACGACTACGGTCTTGACGACCCCACTCTCTTGCCAGAGCAACCAGGCAAGCCCCCCCTTTGATCACCAGATATCTCCTATTCTTCGCTCTACTGCTTGCATTAGAGTAGTGTAGCATGTTACTGCTTTCCGTTAATCCTATTCTGATGCATAGCCTATCATTGTTGCTCCAGCTGTTGATACCTTACCTGCAATCCTAATGCTAGTTTATCATCAGTGGCCCTACATTCTTATCTGTCTGCCATGCTATACTATTGGGCCGTGATCACTCGGGAGGTGATCACGGGTATATACTATATACTTTATACATGATACATGTGATGACTAAAGTCGGGTTGGCTCGAGGAGTACCCGCGGTTGATTCACGAATTGGGGGCTGGAAGGACATACTTTCCTGACGGCCCTCTATGTGGATCTTTGTGGCGAAGCGACAGGGCGGGTTGAGACCACCTAGGAGAGAGGTGGGCCTGGCCCTGGTCGGCGTTCGCGGTTATTTCAAAATAACACGTTTAACGAGATCTTCGTATTTGATCTGAGTCTGGCTACTGGCCTATACGCACTAACCATCTACGCGGGGACAGTTATGGACACTCGACGTCGTGGTATCAGCCGAAGCCTTCGTGACGTCAGCGACTGAGCGGTGCACGCCGAGTTGGACTAGAATGCCTACTCTTGTATAAGGGAGGCTAGGTGTGCTCACCGATCGCGTACGCAACGTGTAAGTGTGCAATGGGTGATGGGCCCAGACCCCTGCACCATAGGATTTAGACTGGCGTGCTGACCTCTTTGTTGTGCCTAGGTAGGGTTGCAACGTGTTGATCTTCTGAGGCCGGGCATGACCCGGAAAAGTGTGTCCGGCCAAATGGGATCGAGCGTGTTGGGTTATGTGGTGCACCCCTGCAGGGAAGTTAATCTATTCGAATAGACGTGATCTTCGGTAACAGGACGACTTGGAGTTGTACCTTGACCTTATGACAACTAGAATCGGATACTCAATAAAACACACCCTTCCAAGTGCTAGATACAACCTGTGATTGCTCTCTCACAGGGCAACGAGGGGAGGATCATCGGTTAGGATTATGCTATGCGATGTTACTTGGTGAACTTACCATCTACTCTCTTCTCCTGCTGCAAGATGAAGGTTACCAGAAGCGTAGTCTTCGAAAGGACTAGCTATCCCCCTCTTATTCCGGCATCCTGCAGTTCAGTCCACATATGATAGCCTTTTCCATTTGATACCAATGCATACATATGTAGTGTAGCTCCTTGCTTGCGAGTACTTTGGATGAGTACTCATGGTTGCTTTGCTCCCCTTTTTCCCCCTTTCTATACCCGATTGCTGTGACCAGGCGATGGAGTTCAGGAGCTAGACGCCACCGTCGACGACGATTACTACTACTCGGGAGGTGCCTACTACTACGTGCAGGCCGGTGACGATGACCAGGAGTAGTTTAGGAGGATCCCAGGCAGGAGGCCTGCACCTCTTTCGATCTGTATCCCTGTTTGTGCTAGCCTTCTTAAGGCAAACTTGTTTAACTTATGTCTGTACTCAGATATTATTGCTTCCGCTGACTCGTCTATGATCGAGCTCTTGTATTCGAGCCCTCGAGGCCCCTGGCTTGTAATATGATGCTTATATGACTTATTTTATTTGTAGAGTTGTGTTGTGATATCTTCCCGTGAGTCCCTGATCTTGATCGTACACGTTTGCGTGTATGATTAGTGTAGGATTGAATCGGGGGCATCACAAGTTGGTATCAGAGCCGACTGCCTGTAGGAATCCCCCTTCCACACTCCTTGGCCGAAGTTGAGTCTAGTCGATGAAAATTGTTTTACTAACTTGGCTGTGCAGCCCCTGGGCCCACATCGCCATTAGGTGGTATTAGGATCTTTTATTCCTCGTCTATACTCTAGGACTCTGATCTCTCTTCTTTTTGGGTTAAAATAAATTTTGCTAAATCTAACATTAGGATCTCGTTACCACTTCCTGCCGGAGAGCCCCTTCATTACAGATGATCGACTGCTTCACCAGAAGATTCTGAAGATAATCTCCGATGTTCTCTCGAGATACTTGTGCCCACCTCCTTTGCAAATTCCCTACCAATGTTATATTATTATGGTAACTACAAACACTTGTCCTTTCAATCCCATTGATCTTGTTATTACAAGATACCCCGAAAAATTCTCTCTATTGTTCCGAGAATACTTCGTGCCTACTGCCTTGCATTTCATTTCCCACATGAACACCCCAACGGATAATTCCTCGCATTTATCGAGTATACGCTCATCCCCAGTTGTTCAGGTGTTTCACAAAAGTCTTCGAAGTGCCATTCGACCTTCCGAAAACCCTGAGTAGCCTATTGCTCTTGAAATTCTTGCTTGCTTGCATTCTGGTTAATACCATAAGTCTAGTAATCTTAGTGGCATCTTTTGTCACTATCATTTTGCGCCCCTTGATTCAATATGTTGCGAATGCACGCAATCATCAGTTGATCCTTATAAATTATCTTACCGGTTCAGACGTCTTTCGAACATGAGCTCGTTCTCGACCAATCAGATTGCCATCGATTGTACCCCTAAGTCTATTCAATTTATCCATCCTTGATCGGAGTGTTTGCTCCTGATCCCTTGATTTGAAAATCATAATTCCTTTGTTATTTAAACGTTGAATTATTCAGATGTTCTATAAACCGATGCATTTGCATTATTTCTTGCTTTGAATGGGTATCGATACTCACATCAACTCCATTGTGGATCGCCATATCCACTGTTGGATTATTATCCGACAGTGTCCTTCATAATTAATCACCTTGCGAGTTCTTTCTCCGATACATAATGCCTTGGTAAATTGTATCCTCTCCTTTTGCCAACCATGCTCTGCTTTCGAGCTGGTGATATATACTCTTGAAGCTTGTGGTATATGTTCCTGAGAAGCCCCGTTGGGTGGAACCTATGCCTTCCCTAATCTGTGTGAACCTGAAAGTTATACGGGTTATACACTACTGCCGCTTCGCCAGATAACT